>NC_081413.1:627939999-628251763 GCF_030272615.1 Cryptomeria japonica
GGTAGTAACTCCACTGCCCCCTGTGATTGGCCCGCTATTCCATGCAAGGTACAAAGTCAAATCTATGGATTTCTTCGTGTTATTTCATGCAATATTTTGATTTCATATTTTTTGTTTGCATAAATTTCAATATTAATATATATATATAGTTTTTTTTTTCATTCCAATTTATTTAATAGCATAAAAGATATATGCATAAGGGAAAAAAAAATGTTAATGTAAAATTGAGAATAGTAATTTAATCATAGGGATAAAATAAAATAGAGAAATAATTTGTTTCAGCGGTGTACAGATAACCAATTAATCATAGAGATAGGTAGATGATTATGCTGAGAAAAACAAAGCTTTCAAAGAAGACTTTTGAGGAGCTAATATTCACAGAGAGGGATTTATTTCTACATTCATAGAGATGGATTTATTTCTTCATTCATAGAGAGGGATTTATTTCCATAAAGAATAATGAATGTAGTGGAGTTTACATTTTATTTCCAGACATTTTTTTTTGTTCACAGAGAAGTAAGACTGCTCATAAGGAATTAAGATTTATGATCAAATCTGCATTTAGAGAGAGATAGAGAGATGGGTTTTTACTCACAGAAAAAAAAATATATAAATAACTTCATATGCAAAATATCAACTTGTATTCACACAGAGGCGAGATTTTTCACAGGGAGTAGGATTTAATTAAAGAATGAGATTTACATTCAGATTTCTATTCGAAGAACGAGAGAAATGAATTTAAGAGAATAATAAGGAACAATATTCATACATAGAGAAGAGTTTTAATCTCAGAAAAAGAAATCTAAGATATTTGTTTTTTTGCACATATCAAAAAAATTCTTTTGGAAAAGCAAAAGCAAGATCATATGTATATTTTTTTGAAGAAAATTAAATAAATAATAAAGCTATCGTTTACATGCATTATGTGAAAGTATTTTTATCAATATTTATTCCTAATTAAGAAGAAAAGATTTTCAATAAAGTAAGATCTAGAAATTATATTTATTTGATAATACAAATTTCTCATATGTAAATGAGAGATGACAAAAGGAGAGAACCTGGCTTATCGAAGCTCGATGTTGAATCCTCTAGCTATCCTTTTTAGATCTTTCCTTGCAACTTGAGAGAAATATTTAAGAGCAAATTAATAATCTTGCAATGAAATTGAGACTACCAAAGAAGATCCTACTACTAACAACAAGGAAACTTGGAAAAATTTCTTCAAAACATAATCAACTCCCATTTTTGAAAACTTGCATTCAATATATACGAAAAATCCCTTAATCCCACTATCTAGAGAAATTAATTAAGAATGAGATTCTTTTCCAATATTGGACTCATGCAAAATTGATTAAAATCCTAGTAGGGGAGTTACATGCAAGGCATTGATGATTCCTCTAGAAGCTTCTAATTCCTCCTACAACATGTGCCATAATTGGGAGTGGGGAAATGAAAATAAAAATAATTATATTCTCCAAGTGTGTGTGTGTGTCCATTTTTATTCATTTATAATATTTATTCAATCATTTTCAATAGCTCAACCAAAAATATAATGGAATTGTATCAAATCAAAAAGCGATAAAGGAGGGTTGTGACATTTTTGAACATTAAAATAAAATAAAATAAAAATATATATAATACCCACGTGACAGGGCACAAACCCCCACCACGTGGGAGGTAGCTCACTACCAAAGTTAGCGGCTGCTACCTATTGGTAGCAACGCTACCAATGGTAGCCTGACTGCTACCAAAAGGTAGGTAGTGGTACCAATGGTAGTGAACTGCTACTTTTTTGTAGCACCGCTATTGTAGGTAGCTTGAGCTACCAAAGAGGACCCACATGGGGTCCATGTGGAACACCCCCCCCCCCCCCCCCCCTCTTTGTTCTTTTTTGTTTTGTTAAGAAAAATGTTTTTTTAATATATGTTTTTTAATTAAAAAAAAAATATAAGAATAATTTAATATGATTTAAATGTAAATTTTAAATTAAAAGTATGATTATTTTGTAATTAATTAATTGTATAAGTGGCAATATACACTAATTAATTTTCAAATTCCATTTTATTATTAATGCATATTTTTCTAATTACATACATAATTTGTTATTTTGTTATTAATTATTAATTATGGATTAATAAATATATAGTAATTAATAATTAATTTTGGTGATTTTCAATATATGTGTAAGGAAATGATTGTTAAGTTGGGAATGGACTATCTTTACTTGGGTTCCTTATATGTATATGTTTCTTTTATCTATATAGTGTAACTGGGCTCTAGAAAAGATGATTTTGGAAAAATTATTTTTGAGCTAGTGTGGCCATGATGTTTCTTTTAGACATTAAATAGCATATTTATTTGGTTAATGTTTATTTAATTATATTCATGCAAACTTGGTTTAAAAACCCATATTCATGTATTTATGTTATGCTTTGATGCAAATAAACCTCAGTGAGTTAGGAAACCAAGAACAACTTGTATCTAAATGAGGTAGATAACTGCAATCAAACTTAGATCATTTAAAAAACTTGATTGACATTTTATGTTTATATCAATATGGGAAAAGATTGTATTTACCAATTGTTGCCTATGCAAGTTTAATTTATGTATTCACTTTTGCTTAAGTAATGGAAAGCCTTGATTTGTTGGATTGGACCCTGTCGTATGGATTGATTTGAGGTATCTGTTTCTATCCTCGGTCTCGAGTTGTCTGTTATTTTATGGTGGTGTTATAATTGGTCATATCTTTAATGAGGGTGTAGAATGATGTTTAGTGATTGACTATAGTTGGTCAAGTCTATAGTTAAAGTACCGTCTGTCAGTGCACCTCATATGAAGTCATGTTTGACCAAATGGTTGTTCCCTCCATTTTGAACTCCATTTGCTTGAACATAAGTATTCCTTTGTTTTTGAGTTCATTAGAGTATAGTCTAGTGTCATATGGGAAAGTGGCTTTCAATTGGGGGTCATGCCCAAAGTGGTTGCTAGGTAACCCATCGAAAGTGAGTCTAATAAGTGATAACCTAATAGTATATTAGAGTATTGTTAATGAATCTCTAAGTAATATAATTGTGCCTCACACATGGGATGAGTGCTAACATAGACTCGACATGCTGTGAGAAGGCCTGAAATGGCAAACCATCATCCTTGTCCTCACAAAAGGATGTGTGGGTCCACATGAGGCTTGGATGGGTCGGAGGCTTAGATTAGGTTGCTAGGGTAACCCAGTGGATGGGGCCCGAACCTATGAAGCCCTGCCATGGTAACCATACAAGGTCATGTGATGATACTTGTCCCTACATTCGCTAGTTTGTTGTTGTATTGTCTAGATAGGAGCACTTTTGTGAAGTCATCCTATTGCTTATGCCCTTGTGAGTACCTGATTGTCATGCTAGTCCCCGGGTTGCGATGCAATAGTTTTGTGGATGCTCCAGTGGACCATTGTATTTGATTCTATTATGTTTAGATGGATCCTTTCCTATTCAGGGATCATTTATGTGTTTATTGACCTGTGTGTTCATTTGTATATTGGTTATGTTCGCCTTGATGGCAGAATTGTAAATAATGAGAACCTCATGTATTCTTAAGTTTATTAATTATCAGAGGGGTCTTGTAGTTGAGCAGACCCAGAGATGTAGCCCTCTAGGGGTGAACTCCCAGATCAATTTGGTGTTATGTGATACTTATGTCTTTATGTTCCTATTTAGTTTTAGTATGTATGGATCACATCATGTTAAAATGTTGAAGCGGTTTATATGAAAATAATCTTAAATGCATGCATGTAGTCATCTTTCAATGCTGAAATGGGATCAAGGAAGCTTGTAGATTAGATCAATGAAATACATTCAGTTATTGTTAAGGAAATTAAGTATGCATGAAAATATTTCATTAGTTTATGATGAAATTCAAGTGTGTTAATAAATTAGATGCATGACATAATTTTTAATGAAAAGTATAAACGAAAGGTATGAATAAATCTTACTGGATGAACCTTATCTTGTGACTTATATTTTAATCTTTCTAATCAAATTATCCTTGTTTAAGAATTATCTCGTTATAAGATAATCAGCTTATTGGATTAATTAGTGTGAGTTAAGTGAAATGTGGAATTAAGTAATCATGTTGGGAAACCCTTTAGGTGTTAGTTGATGTCTTCCACTATGTAATCTGTACTTTGATATCTCAATTTATCTTAATAATGTGTTTAACTTCTTTATTTTAAAACTATTGCACTATATTCTTGTGTTTTAGCTTAATCCCTTCAGGGTTTCCTGGTGGGGCATTACAGTCACTATCTATGTATCATATTAATTTAAAATCATCTGTTGTGGAATACAATATTCCACAATTCATAGTCCCTACAATATACCTCAATTATCTTTTTCGATCTTTCCAATGTGAATTTTTAGGTGACTTCATAAATATAGGAATCAAATTGACTCTATTCATAATGTTTGGCCTAGTTGTACTAAGATACATCAAAATTCAAAAGAGTTTTTTGAATATGGTTGTATTAAAATTTGACTCTTTATCTTTGATATCAAATTTTATACTTGTCGTTATAGAAGTAGATGCTAAACTACAACTTATCATTGTAAACCTCTTTAATAAATCCTTTGCATATTTACATTAACAAATGAAAATTCTCTTATTATTTTTTTATAACTTCAATTCCAAGAAAATACCTCATTAATCACAAATTTGTGACCTCAAATTCCTCTTTCATTTCTTATTTAAACATGTCCATAGATAAATTTATAGTAAAGATTAGATCATCAACATATAAAAAAAAATTAAAATTTGACTTTGCTTGTTGACCTTTTTGTATAGAGTAGGCTCACTATTTCTGCTATTGATTTCATTATTCACCATGTATGAACCTATTTTTCTATTCCACACTCTTGGTGCTTGCTTCAATCCATAGAGTTCCTTTTTCAACCTATAAACCATGTCTTCATATCCTTTTACCTCATAACATGTGGGTTGTTGAACATAAAATTCTCCTAAATAACCATTCAAGAAAGCCGATTTGGCATCTATTTGTTGGTTATTCAATTTTTTTTGAGTTTTAATAGCTAATACCATTCTAACAGTATCAATTATTTCTATGAGTGCAAATATTTTATTATAATCAACCCCATATTTTTTGTGGAAATTTGTTGACTACTAACCTTTCCTTAGTCTTATAAATCCATTTCACACATATGCATTTATTTCCATAGGAATATCTACTACCACTCATATGCAACTCTTTTCAATAGATTTCATTTCATTATTCATTGTATTAACCCAATGTTCTTCTTTGGTTTCATCCTTAAAGTATATAGAATCATGAGAAAATGAAGAAAACCTTGATTGAAAACCTATTCCATGTCATTGATCGTAAACGTCTTCTAAACTTCTTATTTTCTTGCTTCTAATTGTTGATCTCAATGATTCATGCATATGATTAGAATCATTACATTTTTTTAAATTCGGATAGGAATGTCTTGATAGTTCTCCTTGTTCAATCTGCCTTTGTGAATTGTCTCCTTGTGGGCATCTTGTTGAAGTATCTTCTTGCATACTCGATTGATCTTCTTGACTTATTTGATATTTTTCTTATTCATTATTTTGTTCTTTTATTAATTTTTTTTTCTATTGTTCCATCCCAAGATTCTTCTTCTTTGAATACAACGTCTCTACTAATAATTACTTTCTTTGTGACAGGATTAAATAACTTATAAGCTTTGGATTATTCACAATAACCAATAAAGATTAATTTCTCACCCCAATCATCCAACTTAGTTCTTTCTTCCTTTGGTACATGTAAAAATGCTAGCACATTCAAATATTTTAAAATGACTTACACTATGATACTTGCCACTCTATGTTTGTTGTGGAACCTTTTCTTTCATGCATTCTTTTGAAAGCCTATTCAAGATATAAATTGCACAAGATCCTACTTCATCCAATACTAATTACATAAATTCTTATCATTTAACATGCTTCTTTCCATCTCCATTATTATTTTTTTCTTCCTTTCCATAATACCATTCTATTGAGGTGTGTAACTTTAAGTAAACTACTTTATTTCATGATACAAACAATAATCCAAGAACTCATTCGATATATTTATGTCCTCTACCAAATATAAATACCCTAATGGATAGGCCACTTTGTTTCTCAACTAATGCTTTGAATTATTTGAACTTTCCAAATATTTTAGATTTATACTTAATGAAATAAACCCATCTTTATATTAAAATCATCAATGAATGTAAGAAAATAAGTGCTCACGGTAATTATGGTGTTTGTTTTGTACCACATATTTATCTATATGCACAACTCCTAAGGGTTCCCATGCTCTATATGACATTCCTTTTGGAAAAAATTCTCTATGTTGTTTTTCCAAAATACAACCTTCACATAAACTCAGTGGCTCTACAATTGTGGGTAATACTTTTACCATTTTATTTTTTTATAATAACTACAATCCATTGAATTCAATATGGCCATACCTCAAGTTCCATATACATGCTTCATCTAGGGATGTTACCTTGAAATTTTCTTCAATTCTGTCCACCATATCACTCTTGATTCTAAGTGGAAGAATTATATTGCTTGTCATTTCAACCTTTGCAATCACCATGTTACTAAGAGGTATATCAAGTACTATGCACAAATTAATCTTTAAACAAATATATAACTTTCTTGTATAAGTTGTACTACAATTATGAGATTATATTTCAAACCAGTAACAAAATAAACATGAAGAATGAACTTATTACCAGTATTTAATACCATATTTATTACATTTTTACCCATGAATTTAAATATGTTATCAATGCCCAATTTTACTTTGGATTTAACTAAAGTATCCAAGATTTCAAAGAAGTCTCTATTTCATGTCATATGATTGTTGTAGACTTGAACATTTCTAATCTACATAGTATATAATGCGTGGTGTACCAAAACTATTTTTAAAAAAATATCATTTTATTTTCCTATATCTACTTGTTTCTTTCGATATTTATTTGCAATGTGTCCATACTTCTTGCAATAATAACATTGAATATTAGACTTATCATACCTTTGTGATGATTAATTATTATTGCACACTCTATAATTGAAACTTTTACTTCTCTTTTCTCCTAGATCTGGACTCCTTATTTCTTCCCTTGAAACTTATTTCTACCTCTTCCTCCAAACTATGAGTTTCTTGTTTGTCTCTACTAAATGACACCTATGATTTGAATGCATTTTCCAATGAAGTACTATTATTCCTATTCAACTTGTATTCATGAGATAGTAATGATCTAAACAATTTATCTATATATAGGTTTGATATATTCTTTGTTTCTTCATTGGAAACCACAATACTATCAAACTTGGTAGGATTCAAAGAATACTTTCTATAACCATTTGATCTGTTAACTCATCATCATTTAATCTAATTTGATTTAAAAAATTCATAATTTTAGCTAAAAATTGATCATTGAATCTGATTCTTTCATTTGAAGATTTTGAAAATCCCTTCTAAGTGCTTGCAACTTAGCTATTTTTACCTTTGAAAAACCCTAACATGTGGTTTCTAATATTTCCCATGATCTTTTCTTGAAGGTGCATTTTTTATTCTTTGGAAATAATCTCATCTATACTTATTTCAATAAATTGTAGATCTTTTCCATGATTTATTTTTCTATTCTCCTTCAGGTTATCCTTCTATTTTTTGTTTAATGTTGTCTCATCATCTAATGTTGAAAGCTCTTTCTCCACTATATCTAATAAATCTTGAGATTGAAATAAATTTTTTATCTTTATTTCTTGATTATCACAATTCTTACCTGTGAAAAATGGAAATTGGGGTTGTAATTAATTGATAATTGATGCCATCTCTTTAAATTTATCTTGACAACTTTAACCTTAGGAATCTCTTGATTAACTGTGATCTCTTAACAACTACAATTTTGTGGTTCTTTTCTCAACTACAACCTTTTTAAGAAAACTTAACAATACTCCATTTTATAAATCCTTCTCATTAGGATATGAATCCACATCAATAAACATTTACATCAAATAAAAAAAACAACCCCTAGATTCTTTTACCCTTTTGAGAGCTTAAAATTGTGATCTCCCTAAGATGTAAATAGTGATGGATTCAGACAAATTATTTAATCCAACCAAAGGTGGTTCATCTACAACAAATTCTATGCACTGACTTTTTGGTTTACAATGGCTTTCTCAATAGCTATGGCTCATTCTGCACCTCTTTTGAACAACATGAAAAGAATTTTTTAATACGCTATCCTTGCAAAATAAAAACATCAATGGTGGGATTTACTTAAATATTCTTCTCCTATCCAAGGTATCATATAACCTCCTCTAATAGTGACTAAATTGGACAATCTCCCTTCTACAATCTTCACCTTCAAGTGTTTCATGAATCTGATCCCCTGCATTTTTAATATATCCTACCTTGCTCTAATACCCCTATGTTAGTTGGAAGAGAAGAAGGAAAATAAAGTAGAGAATAAAATTGGAATAAAATGAGAATAAACTAGGCCGAGAATGTGGTACTCATCCTTGCCTATCATATGAAAATTCTTAAAACAGTTTGATCGTTCATATACATTTCATTTGACATTTTAAGAAAACTTTTAATTTTTTAAAAAGATTCAAGGGAAAGTTAGATTAGAAAGATGTTTGTTGTGTAAACAAATTAAATAACAATTATTGGCATCTAAAAGTGTTTCATGAATTTGATCTCCTGCATTTTTAAGATATCATGCCTTCTCTAATACTACTATGTTAGTTCAAAGAGAAGAAGGACAAGAAAGTAGAGAATAAAATGAGAATAAAAAGCTCCAAGCCTAGAATGTGGCACTCATCCTTGCCTATCATATGAAAATTCTTAAAACATTTTTGTCATTGATATACCTTTCATTTGACATTTTAAGAAAAAAATTAATTGTCAAAAATATTCAGGGGAAAGTTAGATTAGAAAGATATTTATTGTGTAAACAAATGAAAACACAATTATTGTCATCTAAATTGAATTAATATTTGATTTTTTAGAATAAATACGAAAAAAAAAAATTCCCACAAAGAACTAAACAAACAATGGTATTTTTAATGTTTTTAATTGTAGTTGTCTACAATTTAATTTGCAAAAGATGATAATTAAAGCTAGCTACTAACCTGCATCAACAAAGTACAATTTCAAACATAAATTATATTGATAAATAAAAATAATTAGAACATAATCATTGTATAGCTTAAGCTTCAACTACGAGGCTATATGCAAGAAGGCCAAAGCTACCATAAAATATAGATGTTGTTTCTTGAAAAGAAATAAAATTACCCATCCTTTCATTATTTGGTTCACATATGGATATCTTATATAGATAAAAAGAATGTAAAAATCTAGAAAATAATGTTAAATTAGTAATATATATATGCAAAAAATGATAAACTTACAGCGGGCTCATAAACACTTTCTTCAAGAGAAAAGAAAAGATAAAAGGATATAAAAATGACTATAACAAAACCAAGTTTCCTCATCCTTGGGACTAAGTGAGCTTCTACATCATGAAATATTTCACTTATCAAGGGAAGTTCTCTACTGTTCATAAATACCACCTCCCCCTACTTAATGACATTTTAAATTTTGAACTCATTAGCTTCCCTTGAATCTTCTTACTTCATCTATCCATATTTCACTTAAGAAGAGAGGTTCTCTACTATTCATAAATACCACTTCTCCCTACTTAACCATATTTTTAATTTTGAACTCATTAGCTTTCCTTTTTCCTTGCTTTCATCTATCAAAAATTGTTCATATGATGGAGATAATCCTCCTCTCAACAAAGGCCTTATTATGGTCATCTATAAATTCTAACTATTTATAATTCACCAAACTTTCCCCTTTTGATCTATATAATTTTAAAAAATTTAAAAAAGGAAAATAAAAATTGGCTCGCCCTACTATAGAGGAATTAATCTCCAAAGGTTATCAAATATTCCTCCTTTTTTATTTTGAACTTCTCAAGGTCATGTCCAAATAGAGAAAACCCCAATTAGAATCCTACATCCCCCCTCAACAAATTGAGAACGGATAGGAAAATACTTTAACTTCCAATTTTTTTGGGCATTGCATGATATGGTTTAGACTGGTAAGGGAAAAGACAAGTTTAAAAAGGTTAAAAATTAAGGTGATCAAAAGTCAATTAGAATTTCTAGAGTGACTAATATGGAAAAACACCTAAAAAAGGTGGAGATTATTATAGTGAGTATGATAAAGATGAAGAGCTAATAGATGGTGATGTGAAGTAGGAGGACTAGGATAATGCAAATGAAGAAGAAGAAGAAGAAGAAGAAAGTAATGAAGAGAATAGAACTAGTTAGGAGCTTGAAGAAGGGGATAATAGGGACCTACATGAGGATAGAAATATGAAAGATATTTAGGACATTGGCCACAATTTGATGACAAATAAAGGAAATCAAATAAATGTAAGTTCAAATAAATGTAAGTTGAGAAGATTGAAAAATGGGTGATGGAGCTTGAGGAGAAGCTCAAGTAGGACATTGATAAGTTTACCAAATTTAAAAATGGCCTCAATACTAATGTTGAGATTACCAATGGCATTTTAAAAAAATTTGTTATGGGGGTCATTTCTCAGATCTGTAAGATTAAAAAGTGAGTAAAAATAGTGTTTAGACATTACCCAAAATAAAAATGAGGATTGTGCAACAATTGATTGGAAGGTCTAGAGGGAATCTCTATCCTTCCGTAAGGCTAATTAGACACTCCTCAAATGATGTTGTACCTATGGGTTTATGTATTAGATAGTTGTTCTATTATTTATGTTTTAAAACCCTATTTATTTTATGGTTGGCCTGTGTTCCTCTATGTTTCTCTCAAATCTTTCTAGTAGTTTTCAACTTGTTTGATGGTTATTTAGACTTTTGTTCTCTACTAAAGAGCTAGTTGTGAGGCCTATTTAGCTCACATTTTTTTTATTGTTTCTTGGAATCAAGGTGGTTCCCCTACCTTTTTATTAAAAAAGCCAACATCTAGTTACTCACATATATACTATGACCTATCACTTCTTGTAAGTAAAATAAAAATGCATCACATCTTGGTTTTGTTAATGATGAATAGAAAAGTGTCAATAGGAAATATGATCTTAATTAAAGTCTTTTGCGAAATAATTTCCTTATTTTATGTTCATTGCATGTGACATAGACTACTTCCTTTATTATATTATAAATATCTACATTGAGGATTTTAAAGGGAAGTATGCATGATTGAGATAATTCCACTACTTAGGATTTCTATATAACTTAAATGGACGAATACATATACATCAAAACAAAGATTAGATAAATGATGTGATAAAATACAAGTTCAATTTTGTTTATAGTCTCTTGAGAATCCATTTTTTTGTTCTTTTATGTTCTTAAAAAGTTAATGTATGTATTTATCTTAACCCTTTATGAATCTCAAAAATTACACACATGTTTTAATGAATTCAAGTTCCAGTCTCTAAAATATTGAGCATTCAATGAGAAAACAAGAAAAACATTTATATGGATGAGTATTTCTATCAATCATTGATGTTATATATGTCAATGTATGTATTAGATTAATATATGTGTTAAGAATGCTCATATGCAATCTGTTAACCCTGATAATCACTATATTTGTAATATTTCATTTTCTTCAAAATATTAGAAGAGAAAAGAACAATATTTTTTTTATTCTAACAGAATTTTTATTGTCCTTGAAAAAAATTTGAATAATTATCATAATTTCATTTTGTAGAATTAACATAATAACTAAATTTGGTTGTGACTTCATTTCTATGATTTAAACAATTTCCCTTTTAATCAATTCCATAGATTATATATAATTTTTTCTTTTAAGAATATTTTCATTTTATTATCAAAAATTTCAACAATAGTAAGCAATTTCTTTGAAGAACTAGTTGAGTAATATAATTAGGAGTACAAACACTAGTTAGATGAATTATTGACTTATATATTATAAATAGACTTTCAACACCATCCAAATTGACAAGAAAATTTATCTATTAAATTCCAAGATTTGAAATTCCTCATCGTCAATACCATGAATATCATCTATACTAGTATCCTCCAACAAAAAATTAGGATCATGACAAAAATCAACTAGGAATGGAAGAAGAGGTGGAGGGGTAGGGGTGGAGGTCGAGGTGGGGAGGCCTACACAAATTCTAATTTATAACGCAAGAACCACACTAGGAATTCATAGCCAAAATCTTTTTTAACTTGGCTTTTTCAAAACAAAGGATAAAAGATCATCTAAAAGGTCATATTGAAGATTACAAAGAAATATCCCATTTGGGTAGATGCCTAATCTTATATATGCTCCTTTTGTATACAAAGAAATATCCCATTTAGGTAGATGCCTAATCTTATATATGCTCTTTTGTATTCATCTTTCTTGATTTCATTTAAATGGACCTCCCCATCAACCTCACTTGCCATTCCTTCAACCTTTCTTTCTCAACCTATTCAAAACATATTTTGTCATCAATAATTTTTTAATAAAACTTCTATAATTACTTATGTGTAATGTATTTCTTTAACTTAAAAATACTACACATCACAAAGATATAAGCTAATAATTATAAACTTAATAATAAATATTAAATAAAAAATTATCTTAAAACACAACATTATGAAAATAACTTTTTAATATATAATTACAAATATAATTTTGTAATATTAAACGTTTTATAATATGCTATGAAAAAAAATATGAAGAATTTTACAATTACAAATATATAGAAACTCTTTTTGAAAAGCATTTATTAATTTATGGAGGGCAAATCACTCATGGCACGTCGTATGATACTCGTCCCAAAGATTAAGAAGTGGCATATGTATTTTATAACATGTCATTATAATTCTGCACAACAACACTCTACGTGTCTTTATTGATGTTGGTTGATTTAGCTATAAATAATTTCATTATGTAAGAAGTTGGTCAGGTGAGCTGCAGTAGATTTTTAATGCAAATACTCTCTCTTCATCGTTTCTCTAATGATCTCATTAAAAACATTAAGGTAAGCTTTCTTATATGGAATTATTATGATTGGATACTTTTAATATAATTTTTATATTTTAAATATAGCATAATCTTATATTATATTATGAGAATATCAATTCAGTTTAATTCAATTGATGTGAATTAATTTAACAATCATATATATATATATATATATATATATTGACATTTTGATGTTTTTGATCTGTTAACATTTTAGAATTTTAATTTGCTTTCTACATATTACTATTCTTGTGTAAAATTTGGTTGTAAAAAGATGATCCTTCTAATTCTAATAAAATGATTGGTGGATCATGCACTTAAAGATTTAACTCCTAAACTATATCTATTTTTAAAATATTATCCAGAAATTTCAAGTATTTTTTTTTCATATTATTAAGAACTTTTAAGTATTTCTATTCTATTACTAAAAATTATTTGGTTGCAAAATATTTGAAATGGTAGAAAAAATGTTCTCAATATTCTTATATTATTTTTATTTATTTTTTAATATAAAATAATAATAAATCGAAGTATCTTTAATTAAATAGTAAAAGATATATATCATTAGATTATGTTTAAAAATAATATAAAGGTTTACAATTTAAATTTGATATTTTTTATTATTTGTTACAAGGTTTTAAATATAAATGTACAAAATTCATTAATTTATGTTATTATGATATATAATTTTTATTTTTTTTCACTATTCATCTTTTAGCTTAAGTATTGATTATTTTATTTATTATTTTACATCTAACATTGTCACTACAAGCTAATCTTGGAAATATGCATTCACCATCATTGTTGAGGTGCTATATAATGTCTATCTAATATAATAAATACACTTTTATTAATAATATAAATATCTTAAATATATCTATCTAAAAAATGAATCATTATCTTTAATGTAAGGTTTGGCTTACATACAACTTCCAAAATCTGAACAAACTTGCCAAACATGTGTGAATTTGTTGACCTAATCAACTCTGCATATCGATATTGTATATTTTCAGTCATTTCACCTAGCTTTCTATTAAATACACAAATAACACTGTCCCAACCATTGGGAAAGTCGACGATAAAATTCTATTCAGCAATAGTACATGCATTGCCACAACAAGTTAATCTTGAGATCTTACATTCACCATCATTGTTGAGGTGCTATATAATGTCTATCTAATATGATAAATACACTTTTATTAATAATATAAATATCTTAAATATATCTATCTAAAAAATGAATCATCATTTTGAATGTAAGTTTTTCCTTACATACAACTTCCAAAATTTGAACAAACTGGAATCTAGATCAAATACGTCTGAATTGGTTGCCTAATCAACACAAAATCAATGTCTTCCGAAAAATGTTTATCGGTCGGTTCTAAAAGAAAATGGGGTCATATATTTAAATAAAGGAACAAAAGAAATTCCTGATTGTACCCAAATTGCGAATTAGTCAATGTCTTCCAACAAAGGACGATAATTTTGTTGTGTAACATCACATGTCAGAGGTTTAAAAAAAGATCATTGTAATGTTTTTTTAATGAATGTATACTTGGATTCATCATGCTTCTCTTAAAGCTGTGCAAGAGATTAAGATTTAAGAGAAGGATTCAGAAATTTCTGAAATTTACATTCTACTGCCATTTTTTTTATGCCAAAACCTCAGATCTATGACATTGAACCTTTATAAAGTTAAACTGAAGATAAGATCATTGTAATGTTTTTTTAATGAATTTATATTTGACAATTATAAGATGTTAATGTTATATATAATGTGTGTATATATATATATTCATTAATATATTTTGTCTTTTTATTTGAGAGATTAATAATATATTCTTAAGTATAATGCATTTAAGAATTGTACTATTCTATCAAGTTCAAGAAGACACCATGCTTTCTAATGAATGTATACTTGATAACTATAAGATGTTCTATATATTGTGTGTATATATATGCATATATTTACTAATATATATTTATCCTTGGATTCGATGGCTCTCCAACAATAAGAAATATTAAATTATTTTTAATATACAATATAATGTTATATTAAATATTTAAAATATATTAAATTATATATTGAAAAATCATATTATAAATTATTTAAAATTTCAAAATAATGTAATAAATATATAAAAACAATGCTGGCAAATGCACACTCCAATGAGAAATTGTATGTGATTGTAGGTATTGTCATTGATGGCAACCTTACAATCATATGGAACCGGCACCAACAGACTCTACACCGGCATACATTCACTGGCACATAAAAGATTGATTACTAGCACCCTAGCTGATAGGATTTTATTTATTGTAAAATGTAATTAATTGTAATATCTTTTTGTAAGTTGACAAGGCAAGTTGTAATATGACTCATATAAGTATGAGTTCATGTAAATTATTTTAGATGTGGATATGGCTAGATTATTATGTGAATATTAAGGCAGAGTTTGGTATAAGGTTTTAGAAGTTGCAGAGCTTAAACCGGTACTAGATCTGGCATAGCAGATGCCCTTTTGTAGCAGTACATGACATTGGATTTTGTTGGTGTAAATAATTATTCATCTTGGATATTATTACACCTTACTTAAGTTTACTTAGGATAATACATTTCATAGTAGTTTGGGTATGAGACACTTGGGTGTTTGTGCCACATTGGGATAGTGTGTGTAGGAGAAATTCCACCTTTTATGGTGTTGATCTTGTTGTTACACTCCACATTCAGTGGGTGATCCACCTCATGTGGACTATTATATTATTTCTCCTACCCACCCACACCTATTTTCTACCTACCCTTGTTTCTTATTGAGCCACATGTCATGTTTGTGTGCTCACATATCCCTAGCCTTGCCTATATAAGGAAGTTCATCCACATTGTATGTAATTTTAATATTGATCATTTTCTATTGATGAGAATACAGTTTATTCTTGTCCTATATTGTGTCTCTATTTTGTACATTTCATTGAGCTCTTGATCTTGACAAAATCTCACATGGTATCAGAGCCATTGGGGATTCATTGATTCGTCTTGAAAAGGCATTATTGCGACATCAAGAGGTAGATCTGAGGAGTAGCATCTTTTGGAGGCATCCTAGACCAGATCCGACCCCGCCATTGCGTCCAGAAGGCCATTTCCATGAATTTTGGTTATAAAGTCGGCCTATTTTGGTGAGAAAATTTTTTTCGCCAATTTTGCTATAATCGTACGGATTTCGAAATTTTTTTATATATTTTTCAAAAAAAAAATTTCATTTTCTGAAATTTTTTTCAAAATATCAAAAATAGAAAAAAAAAAACATAAAAAAAAAAAAGTGTTTTTGGGGGGTTCGCAGACCCCCCCCCCCCCCGTGTAGAGTGTACTTGCAAGTCTGCAGCATTGCAGGTGCTGCCCGTACCCGCTGCCTTGTTCCGCACATTGCCTTCCTCCTGCCAGCCGGGACCCCGATGTTGCCGCAACCTCTACTCCCCCGCCGGTCTCCGCCTTTCCCCGGGCCGCTCGTCAGCTCCGTCGACGCCGTATTCTGCCCACCACCGCGACCAGTGCCGCTGCCGAGACCTGCAGACTCTGCTGTCCCAAGCTCCCTCCTACGCAGCTTGACTCCTCCTGCCGCTGGCCCTTAGCTCCGACAGATTCCTCCACCGGCAGTCAACCCAGACAGGCGAACTCACGTCCGCCACGTGGCAGGTGGCCACTGGCCCACGGGTACAACCCGTGACACGTCACCTCCGTACATAGTACCACATCATCCATACGGCCACCATGCAGATGCCACATGACTCATCTAGTCAGCAAATCCATACAGCATAGCCTGCACAGTCCCCTGAACAGTCATCTGCCACGTCAGTTGTCCGTACAGTACGAACGCCTAGTCAGTAGTGAGGCGAAGTTTTTGCAATAGTCATACGGCCATAAAATTTAACTCAGTGACTTGCTGACATCAGCACCACGTCATCATTTTTCAAAAATTTGGTAGGCCCCTCTCATTGAGCTTTTTGATTTTGCAGTTCAACTTCAAATGGCCATAACTTGCTCATTTTTGCTCCTTTTTGGGTGCAATTTGTTTTGAAATGGGCTAGAATTTCATGCTATCCATAGTGGTGAAGAAATTTTTTGATTTTGATGCACTTAATTTTCAGAAAATGCCATTTTTGGTGACTGTACCTGAGTAATCCAAGTTTTTTCAACTTCAGAGGCTTCGTTTGGGGTCATACAACCTCCTTTTTAGGTGCCATTTTTTTTGAAAGTGTGTATTTTTTCATCTAATTTCACATGATGCTATCAGATTGATGCCATTGTAAGTAGAAATTGTACTTTCAAATTTTGGCCATTTTTGCCTCTCTTGGTACTTGTATATTTGCTTGAATCTCAGTTAGATTCATTGCACTATTGATTGAAGTCTCTTATATCTCATTTGAAAAGTTGCAAAATTTGCATCATAAGTCCACTTTGCCTTGGTTTGCAAGTGGCTATCACACTAAGTATAAAGTGCCAAAATCATCACTTTAGGGGGGGTACTTTGATTGAGTGAATTTTGGGGGGTGTCTCTTGTGCTTTTGTGCTCTTGTGTTCCTTCCTTTTTGGTGCTATGGGTTCTTCTAAGTTTCCTCTCTTAACTCCACATAATTATGCTACTTGAAAAATTGATGCATGGAGTAAACTGATGGAAAAAGGACTCACTCATTACATTGATGGAACTATTGTTGCTCCCATTGATCCTAAGGTTGATCTAGTTGGTCACTTGAATTGGCTCACTAAAAATATCATGGCAATTGGTATCTTAAGAAAGTATGTATCAAAGGATCTCATTTTTCATATTGAGAAATGTACTCTAATCAAGGATGCTAGACAAAAGTTTCAAGACTTGTATGGTCAAGTTGATGAGATTAGGGGATACCAAATTGATAGTGATCTTGCCATGTTAGATCCCAAGAACTTTGATACTATACAAGATTATGTCACTAAGGTAAATGAGTTGAGGGCACAACTCAAAGATTGTGGCATTGATAAGAAGGATACTCAATTGATATTCAACTTGATAAGCAAGCTTCCACAAGAATATGCAGCATTTGTTTTTAGTTTCCAAACCCATAGGATGACAATGGGTTCAAGCTACACAATGCCTACATTTGATGCTTTCAATGAAATGTTGATGATGGACAACTCAAACAAGAAGAAATGGCAATCAAAGCCTAAAGAAAAAGCACCATCTTCTCCACAACAAGAAGATTCATCCTCTTCCAAGAGAGAAAATTCACCAAAGAGGGAGAGACCTACTTGTTCTTATTAGTTGCACTTAAGGGGGGGTGTTGGTGTAAATAATTATTCATCTTGGATATTATTACACCTTACTTAAGTTTACTTAGGATAATGCATTTCATAGTAGTTTGGGTATGAGACACTTGGGTGTTTGTGCCACATTGGGATAGTGTGTGTAGGAGAAATTCCACCTTTTATGGTGTTGATCTTGTTGTTACACTCCACTCTTGTTGTTACACTCCACATTCAGTGGGTGATCCACCTCATGTGGACTATTATATTATTTCTCCTACCTACCCACACCTATTTCCTACCTACCCTTGTTTCTTATTGAGCCACATGTCATGTTTGTGTGCTCACATATCCCTAGCCTTGCCTATATAAGCAAGCTCATCTACATTGTATGTAATTTGATTATTGATCATTTTCTATTGATGAGAATACAGTTTATTCTTGTCCTATATTGTGTCTCTATTTTGTAGATTTCATTGAGCTCTTGATCTTGGCAAAATCTCACAGATTTTCATAATCCACTTTTGTAAGTCAGTGAGACTTCTCTTTTTGTATGTAAGCAGTGACATTTAGGTAGTTGGTCTTCTTGCATGTGCAGGCCCCTATTGTAACAATAATATTCTCTTATTGGCAAGTAAGCGAATATTATCGGTCACAAATCCCACCGAGGTTTTTCCCACACCGAGTTTCCTTGTTAAAATACTGTGTTATGGTGTGCTTTTCATGTTGTTCTTATTGTTCTTATTTACTACATTAATTTTGGTTTACTGGTACATAGTTTTGGAATGCTTTTCATTTAAGAAATCAAGAAAATCCATTAACCAACAAGATACTGATTCACCCCCCCTCTCAGTATCTTTGGGAATTCTAACAATTGGTATCAGAGCCTGGTCCTCTATTTTCAAAAGCCTAACAGCTTAAGGAAGATTCTAACACCGGTAGAGAAGGAAAACTTGAGGAAGAAACTTGAAACATCTCTTGCAGACTATGATGCAGAAAAAGTGAACAATATCAAACTTGAAGGTGATCTAAAGGCTGCACAGGAAATCATTCAAGGACTTCATAAGAATCTCACTATTTCTAGGAATAAGAGAAGAGAACATTTTGAGAAGATGCAGAGTGATGATGATGAAAAATAAACTCTTAATGATCTGGTGAACAAACTAAGACAAGAAAATAGTACAATGAAGAATGAGGTGCATGATATGACTATGAGATTTTGTAAGGACATTGAAGATAGAAACAAGAATGAAGATAACTTGGTTAGAAGACTCAATGATGCTGGAAATGAAAACACAAGACTTAGTCATGAAAATGATATGTTAAAGACAGATTTGATACATACACAAAATGACATAAATGAGCTCATGAGACAGAAAGAAATCTTGGAGAATGAACTTGCTACTGCAAATGAACACAAGGAGAAATTTGAGAAAATTTTAGAAGAACTTGATGACATGCTAAAGAATTAGAAACCCAATGGAGATACAAATGGCCTTGGATTTGAAGTTGGTGAAAGCTCCGATACTGCAAACAAATATGATCATAGTAAATCGGTAAGACAACCTAATGCTTATAAATTCAATGGAAAATGCTTTAACTATAACAAGTATGGTCATAGAGAAAATCAATGTTGATCTAGAAACTATCAGAATAATAATGCACTCACTGGTCAATGCTCTAAATGCAATAAAGTTGGTCATAATTCAGAAAATTGTAGAATGAATGTAAGTTATTATATTTGTGGAAGATTTGGACATCTATCTAATCAATGCAAAACACATACCGGCATAGGATATAGGAAATCTATTTAGAAAAACAATGTGACTTATTATGCTTGTAACAAAATTGGACATATTGAAAAATTCTGTAGAAGTAAGGCATCACCAACAAATAACAAAGGACTGAACTTGAAAGGTAAAGAAAAGGTTGAAGAGGTAAAGCAAGAATTTTCAGAACAATGTATTAGAAAGTGTGACATGTATGTTAGTGAATCTATTTCTTCACCAGTAGAATAGAGTGTCACTCCATCGGCAAGAGATTCTTCATCTAACTAAGAAATGGGGGTATGGAAACTAATTGAAAACATGCAAATTAACCCTCGGTTGATGGTGAGAAGTTCGATTACTTCTTTACCAGCAAATGAGTTAAGTTTTGACTTAACCGACAGACATTAAATGTGGCAGTTGAAAGAAATAACATTATAAAGAAAGTATTTTGGTTCTTTTTTCATTCACTAAGCATTCAAATCTCCAGAGAGTGCGAAAATCTCGAGCGAAAGCATCCGTAGTGAAAAGTGAAGCAATACATCCAAGCAAATCATCCTAAAGGAAGATTAAGGTATTTATAACAATGGCTTCTTCATGTGCACCTAAATTCACTGCAAACCCTACTGTGATTGAATTTGTTAAGCGCTCTAGACCCGTGTTCAAACTTATTCCCAAAATTGCACAGAAAGATGATACCCTAAGAGCATTCTCAAAAATACCTAAGGGAGTAGTTTATGCAAAAGATCCTAGAATGTATATACATTGTCATATTGAAGAACTAGGAGCTAAAGAAATAATGAACATGTATAGGACTGTAATTTGTGATGAACACGATAATATTAAATTGGAACACAAGATAGTAGAAACCTTAGGCTTTGTGGATATTTTTAGTATCCCTGACTTTCCTAAGGATGTGATAAGAATAGTCTTATGCAGAGTTCATGGAGAGTTCTTTTGGTTGGATTCTATCCTTAGGATTACTAAAGAGGCAATTAGGGCAGTGACAGGCTTACCTTCCACCAGTAGTAGGCTTGATAGAACTAAGAAGGTTTCAAATGACATTGTGATGATGCTAACTGGTGCAACTTTTGACAAAATATCCCTAAGAGTAAATGATGTGAAAGATATCAATGTTAGATTTGTCAGTATGATTCTTGGTTATAAGGCTACACATGCAAACAAACTAAACATAGTTTCTAGTTTATGTATTAAAAGTGCATATGACATGGTGAATAACAATGCTATGATTGATGTATGTGAGTGGGTTAAAGATGAACTGATTGGCAATTTGAAGAAAAAAAAGGTGATAAGGAAGGAACTTTCAGATTTGGCAACCTGCTTGTATGTTTAATGTTGTACATTACCAAGCAAGTTCCCCGTATCGGTAAGAAAGACTTTGGTTTTGATATCTCAGTAGGAAAACAACTTCTTGATATACTTAAAAACATGGGAGAGGACAGATAGAAAAATATAAATGAACATTTTCAAACCTTGAAATAAAAGATGAAGACAAGAATAAGGCTATCTCAAGAAATTGTTGATAAGAATCAAAAAGAGATATTCTTTGTGATCAAGAAAGACGAAATCTGGATGGATGCAGTTTTCCCTAGGACTGTTTGTGTTACAGAGATGGGATATGAGGTAGATGACAACATAGTTGAAACCTATGCAAAAGCCCTCTTAGAAGCCCCTAAGGAACCGATAGAAAAATTATATGGCAATGCTAAAACAATTGAAAGTGGCATTCAATCTTAGAAAAGAGTTAAGAAAATTAAGTAGATAGTTAGGAGAGGTTCAAGACAGGCAAAAGGAATAAAGGAAGATGTTTTGAATAAAACAGGTATCAAGGAGAGTGAATTGGAAGGACTACAACTGGAGACACATTTCTCACTAGTTGCTACTTCCTCGGATAGTGAGATACCTGCTGAATTCAAAAGGCTAGAAAGAAAGAGAAAACCCTCACTAGTATCCTCACCTACACCCAGAAGGACAACACAAAAACAACAAGCAGCTAGGACCGTGGCTAAGAAATTGACATTAAAGAAAATAAAAGAAAGACAGGTTATTCCACCATTTGACAAACTTCTAAATGAAATCATTGAGGATTGGAAATTGATAAACATTAGTAAGCTATACAAAACACTATCAAATGATGAAAAGGAGAGAATATAAAATAGTGTAATCTTACACTTAGACATCTATAAGAAATTTCTGATGGAAATTGTGGACGACATACCCAATGATTTGTACAGGAGATTAGAAGCTAGAAGGGTAGCCATTGTGGAATTGGACAAAAAGATAAAAATAGAGAAGCTACTTGTAGTTCACCTAGTGAACTCCACACAAGAAATTGATGAGTGGGTCAATGAAGTAAACCGAACAGTATTTTCAGCTGGTCACCGACATGTTGCACTTATGGCAAGTAGAGTAAATGAAATAATAGAAGAGACTGCAAATCAGTGGGTTATATTTTTTGTTGAAAAAGAGAAACAAGAAGAGCTAAAAAGACCAAACAATATCAAAGTCTACCAAAAGGATAAGGGGAAACGTAAGGTAGGTGGCCCTCCAAGCCTAAAAATAATAGATAATTTACCCCCACCAAACTCTGATAGTCCACTAGTATAAACTGTTGACACACAACCGGCAACATAGAGTATGTATACACCACATGAGAATACAAATCCTAACTCTGAGGTGTTATACACAATGAATATTGACATACAGGAAGTCAATATTGTGGTAGATAAAGAAACAACTAACAAGAGGGATGTGGCAACAGAGCCATCAATAGAAAATGTTGGAGTTGAAAACATTAGAATTGGGACAGAACAACAAATTGAAGCAACAAATGATCCCTTGGATACAGGAAAGGCAGATACCACAGGTACACACATTAATGTATCTACTGAACCACTGACAACCACTAAAACTAGAATACCTATTGAGTCACCGAAAGTAGACAACACAAAGGTAAACAAAGAAAAATCGGTAGTGAACACTATAGTGAAATCTTCCTAGACACAAACATAGACACCATGAGGAGAAAACACTGAGAAATAGGTAGAGAAACAGGCTTGATCACGGACAGTACCACTGGCTACATCTGACAAGCATTAGCCTTTGGTAGCTGAAATGAAAACACAAACTAACCCTCTGGAGAAAGAGAAAAGCAAATCCATCACAACCACCAATGGATTATAGATTGTGAAATCAGTTGGACAGTCATCCGGTACATCTATGACTGAATTTAGGCCTACAAATGTAATAGAGGTACTCTTAGATTCAATAAAGAAAATAACAGAGTGTAATGCACAGTTGTATAAGGCTATAGATTACCAATTTTGAAGATGATAGCTCTAAAGTGTATTATAGAGAATAAAGATTCCTTGAGCCAATTAGACACATTGTCTAAGTATATTACCGACAATCTAATAACACTGGATCAAATAAATCAAGACACCTTCCGAGAGAAAATGAATAAGGAGAAGGAAAAATTCTTTGACGAAATAGTTAAGAATAATAAGGAACAAATAGAAACCTTATTAATGGCATTAGGCAAGACAATTTTGGACTTCAAGAAACTATATAGAGATACCTGCAAAATTGACATCATTGCCGACAACTTAATAGGAACATCAGATTCATTTTTGGTAGTTGAAAAGGAAATTGCAGTTCTTGAGGAGAAAATTGAAAAATTAGAAAAAGATAAAGAAAGAATAAAATCTAAGGCAAAGGATTTAAAGTGCAAACTAGGCCCTAAACTAGACAACCTCATTTCTTTGAGAAAAGAGATTTCTGAGGCTCTGGTTCCAGGACTTAAGACACTAGAAGAGAAAATGCACATACTCACCGGTACAATTTAGAGAACAGAAGCAGCAATAAAGGACAACGAAAGGTTCAGCGATAGTTAAATTTTGCATTGGGAGACATCTATCAAATTGGCCTAATAATTTCTAGGTGTGAAAGTTATGAATCACAAAATTTTGTACTATCAAATTGTTGTGTAAATCCGAACAATGGTTATCCAAAACATAGTTTACATATTTGGCCATGATGGAATGTTTTGTTGGGAAGGCGCTTAGAGGTTGTTTTGTTGAGACTAATGAAGTTGATTGTGAATCAAGCAAAGTGACCATGATGTAAATTTCATTGTCTTATGATTGATGTTATTGCTTTGTCTAAGGGGACTAATGTTTCTATTGGTGCACAACGAAACCTTTTGGGTTTATGATTAAGAAGGAAGGACAAAGTTAAAAGGCCATGATGATAAGATCAAGTGAAGGTAATAGCTGAGGTAAATGGCTGATTTGATTGGTACTGATAATATTGATGTTGATCATAATTTGTTTAGTGGAGATTTAGAGTAGTGAACTTAATGTGTAATGGACCTAAGTAAGGAAAGATTGGATATTGAGAGTTTGGATTGCTTGAATGAGTTTGATCATAGAGAGATAGATCATAGCCCAGCCATTGGAGATAATGCCAAGTTATTATAAGGAGTTGAAAGAGGATATTTGTGGTCTAGGAGGAAGGTTTGGTTATTTCTCATTTATTGGTGAAGTTAAACCCCAGAGGAATGAATAAACATGAGTACAAAGGTGAATGGTATGTAAACATTGATTATGGTTATGAAGGATATCATGAGTGGTGTTGCACTAACTTTTCCCTAACTTGAGATAAAAGAGTAAATTGGATTCCTTATGACATCTCGGTAAGAGGGGGCTACTGAAAAAGAGATGATTGTGGTTAGTTCTAAGTGTATGGATGTGATGGATGGATACCCCATACATAGATGAAGTAGGTTAATTAATGGTAGATGCTTATCCTAGAGGAGTGCAAATTGGTTAAAAATATTTGAGTATGTAAGAAGACTATCAAGTGTTCTATTTGAGTATAAATCTGCCAAAACCTAGTGACTTTATGAAGGAACTCAATTGCCCTTCTATTGTAATTTATACATAGAGTGTAATGGTGTAAGAGTGTTATCTCTTAAAGTATTTATGGAGGAATTCAACATTTATATTTATATTATGACATAAATAATTTAATCGCAAGGTATAAAGGACAATTGGATACAACAACATTGATGTGAGTGTGTGTCTCTTGTGTAGATCCAGATGTACTCAATCATCCCAACCTTTTTGCTTGGAATTGTATTTCTCTTCTAAAGGCATTCATGTGGATCTCATGAGAAGGGATACATTACGTTAAAGGAAATTAGGAGACTACAAAAGCTAAGAAGAGGTCATAGTCACAAGGTAGGCACTCTCTACCCATTCAAGGGCATTGAACTCATAAGTGTTGGGTAGCAGTTACTCCCTTTGGCGTGATTGATATTAGTCACCTCGTGATGTAGATTGAATGAATTATTTATTTGGTTATGAATTTCTCGATATTGTGAGTAATGTGGTTTCATATTTTCCTTACTTGGGACTGGTCACCATTTTCTAGCTTTTCTATTTCAATTTATTTTCAAGTGGCACTTGCCGCATTCTTTTCGATTGGATTTCATCAGCAATTTTTCTTCTTTTCATGATTTTGAATTTAAGGATTTTTCCTTTTTGATTTCTCTCTTTTTGTATATGGTGACCATTCCAAATGTGATTGTGTTGTGACCCTGTTATGTGTTAAATGTTGTTTCTATAATGTCCCCTTCAGACCTCTAATAGTATGTGCAGGGACATACACCACAAAGAGTTATACTGGATTCACAGAGTTGTTGAGTAGTGATAATATTTAGTAAATGGATAAAATATATGTTGCTGAACTAATATACCAATAAATCCTTGAATGTAACAAGGATAGAAATGCTTGGGATTGGATAGACCTACGATGCTTCAAATAGTCAAGCAAATCAAAGTAGTGTAGTGGAAGCATGGAGGAGGAGATTTTGTGGTGTATATGTCAAAATTCTATAAATTTTAAGAAGTCCCCCAACTTAAAGTAAAATTGACTAAAATTAGCCTAAAGAGGTGCACTTTTGAGAAATTTTTCCTCTTTCTTACACTTAAGACATGGACTCTTTAGCAATTTGAGGCGGCCTAGGAAGGAAGTATTGTGCAAAAGGGACTCATTACCTTTTTATGTGTACACAAATAGTTGCTAGAGGAGAGAGTTAATGTGCCTATATAGAGTAAAATATCTCACATTCAGTTACGAAGTCAGTCAAGAATAGGAAAGAACTGTCTACTTGCAAGAAATGGAAGAAAAAAAAGGATGTGTGGAAGGAAGTCATTGATGGGGGAATCGTCCCCTTCTTGGATAAACTACATGGCCCTTCTACTTTTCTGATGGAGTCCTTTGTCAATGGGTGGAAAAAACGGATCCTGAGGGCTTATGGAGTCGAGTATCAGATTGATGAAACCTTGGTGGAGATGGTTACCGTTCTAGCAATGAATGGAAGAAGATTTTATAGAGATAGGAAAACTAGGGAGGAGGACTTGACTAGTTTCTTTGACAAAGATAAGAAGCACTCTAGAGTTACCAAGATGGCTGATGGCGACTACAACAGGAAAGATCTTATGACTCCCTAGGCAGATATGACCATGTTCATCATGAGGTATATTACGCTCAATGGCAGATATGCCAACATCTTTTCCTATCATTTTACCATTTTGAATCATTTTTGTTCATTTCTATCTGGCCTGCTCTTTAGAAAATATCTTGGAAAAACATTTGGAGAATCCAAACAATCCTATTCTACATGAAGAAATTATTTTTCTCATCATGGAGTATGCTAAGTCCCTTGAAGTTGTGCCCTCTCTAACTGAGAAAGGCCAACAAACTAGCATCCAAGATGTCTTTGACTCAAAAATAGAATTGGAGGATAGTAGGGGTGTCATTCCTTTTGATGGCCTTGATTATAAACCTATAGAAGAAGGGGAGATGATGCTCACCCCTGCAATGTTTACTAGTAAGAATCCTCCTAGATGGGCAACCAACAAATATAAATCCACCAACAAATTGATTTCTAAGGTCGGTCCCCTTTCTAAATAAAAGAAGCTTACGGCTAAGGACTATGGTCCAAAGAATTTGGATCAGGAAATTAAACAAAACATTCCAAACAATGTCCTAAAAGAAAAATAGGGGACCATAGCCAAAGATGAGAATAGTGAGATAAAGAGGACTGGTAATCTGATGAACCTAGTTATGGAAGCTACCAAAAGGTAGGAGAGCTGCTAGAAGTGGGTGGAGAAAGAAATTGATACCCTCAAAGTGGGGTTTAAAGATATTATTGATATCTTCACTACCTCCCTTGAGCCCAACAAATTTGAGAAACTCATGATAATGACCTAGAAGCTCTCTCAGGACATCAAGGTGATGAAATGCAATCACAAACAAATAATTGAAAAGGTGGAATAGTCTATGGCGGAGACAAAGAAAAACCTCAAGAACTTGGTTGACATAAGAAAAGAAGCCATGAACAACAGTATAGAGGGGCTTGAAAAGATCAATGCCATGGTTGTAGATTATAGATCCTATCACAGTGAACTAATGAAAGACCTTGGAGGTGAAGATATGGTTACTGGAGAAAACAAAACCACTAGTCCTAGTTCCAGAACCAAAAGCAGGAGCAACAAAAAAGGTACCTCCAAATTCATTATGGAGGAGCTGGATGAAATCAACAAGATTTCCATCTAGAAGAACCTGGATTTGATGCACTCTCTTAATTGAGTGTTTTTCTTTTGTTTTGTCCTGATTGTTTGCATCTCTTTTGCTTTCGTGACTGTTCGGGGGTGTTGCCCTATTTTGCTGATGGTTCAAGTCTGTTTGGTTGATGGCAAGATTTTGTAAAACTTCTATTTTTGGGTCCATGTAAAACCCATTTATCTTTATCAAAAACAAAATAATACATGGTTATTGAAGCCGAATACTAGGTTGTATGTATAATTTCTTGATAAGTATGCTGAGGTAGAACTAGTTGTCATGTAAATTTCAAGTAGCATTAGGAACGAGTAACGATTGATGTATCTTAACCACTGCGACTTCCAGGAGTAAGTTAGACCCAAGGGGGGAGGATGTAATGCCCCTCCTTGGACTATATTTATGTTACAGTTATGTTAGGTCATTGAGGCCATTGAAAGAGGTTCAAGATTATGATTAGGAGGCTAGGTGTTTTAGTTTCTTAGCGTAGTGCTATGCCTTATGGAGGATTCATGTTATTTGATGCTTGTATGAATGATGGATTAGTGCCCACTTTGAGAAGATTCCCTTTTCACCTTTATAGACTTGATCGGACCCTTATTTTGTATGCTGGATATGAAAGACTTGATTGGACTTACACATTTCATGAATGATATTATGGCTTCCTTATATGATTCACTAATGATCCTTGATAGAAAATATATGATTTGATGATTATTGATAGATGTTATATGACTCCATGATTCCTGACATTTATGCTTATGTTATGAGTGATTTCAACTTAATGTGATTTAGATGCATATTATGATGAGGACTGATTTTTTTATGCTCTTATGTCATAATTTGATGCATAGACAATGTTAATATTTTTTATTATCGTGTATTTTGACAGATGTGCTGATCTTGTTTATGATGCAATGGAAATACTAACCCCTAGATGATTTACTCATGATGTGATGATTGTATGTATTACTAGGTATGGGTAGAATCGATAGCATGTCACTCATTGTGAGTGCCTTGTGTTGTTCAGATATTCTACCCCTTGTTTGTTGTGCATGCATGTAATGCCCCACCAAGAAACCCCGAAAGGATTAAGCCATAACACAAGAATAGAGTGCAATAATTTTATTTTTTTAAAAGATAAACACAACATTAAGATACAATGAGATATCAAAATTTAGATTACACAGCAGAAGACATCAACTAACACCTACAGGGTTTCCCAATGTGATTACTTAATTCCACAATTCACTTAACTCACACTAATAAATCCAATAAGTTTATTATCTTATAACGAGATAATTCTTAAACAAGGATAATTTCTTTCAGAAGACGAAAATATAAATCACAAAATAAGGTTCATCCATTACAATTTATTTATACCCTTCGTTCATACTTTTCATTAAAATATAAGCCATGCATCTAATTTAATAACACACTTTAATTTCGTCATAAACTAATGAGTTCTTTCCATGCATACTTAATTTCATTATAAAAAACTGAATGCATTCTATTTCTCTAATCTACAATCTACCATGATCCCATTTCAACATTTAAAGGATGACTGCATATAGGCATTTAAGATTAATTTCTTCTAACCCACTTATACATTCTATCAAAATGTCATCCATACATGCTAACACTAAACATGAAACATAAGAACAAAAGAATCACATAACACCAAGATGATCTCGGAGTTCACCCCTAAAGGCCTACATCTCTAGGTTTGCTCAACCGCAAGACCCCTCTGATAATTGAATAAGTTCATAACACATAAGGTTCTCATTATTTACAATCCTGCCATCAAGGTGAAACATAACCAATATACAAGCGACCACATCGGTAAATAAATATATAAACGATCCCTGAAAAGGAAAGGATCTAGCTGAACATAATCGAAGCTAATACAAGGGTCCACTAGAGTTTCCACAAAACTGAGTCATCACAACCCAAGGTCTAGCATGAAATAAGGTTCTCACAAGGGCATAAGCAACAAGACAACTCCACCAAAGGTGCTCCTATCAAGACCATGCAACAACACACTAGCAAATGTAGGGAACAAGTGTCATCACACAACCTGGTATGATTACCATGGTAGGTCTTTATAGGTTCTGGCCCCATCCACTGGGTTACCCTAGCAACCTAATCCAAGCCTTCGACCCATCCAAGCCTCATGTGGACCCACATATCCTTTCGTGAAGACAAGGATGATGGTTTGCCATTTCAGGCCTTCTCACAACATGTCCAGTCTGTGTTAGCACTCATCCCATGTGTGAGGTACAATTATCTTACTTAGAGATTCATAAAGAACACTCTAATATACTATTAGGTTATCACTTATTAGACTCACTTTCGATGGGTTACCCAGTAGCCACTTTTGGCACAGCCCCCAATCGAAAGCCACTTTCCCTTATGACACTAGACTATACTCAAATGAACTCGAAAACCAAGGAATACACATGGTCTAGAAAATGGAGTTCAAAATGGAGGGAACAACCATTTGGTCAAACATGACACATATGAGGTGCACTGACAGATGATACTCTAACTAGAGGCCTGACCAGCTATGGTCAACCACTAAACATCATTCAACACCCACATAAAGGATATGACCAATACAACACACCAACAAAATAACACTCAACTCAAGACCGAGGACATAAACAGGCAACCAAATCAACCATAGGACAGGGTCGAATCAAATAAAGCAAGGTTTGCCATTACTTAAGAAAACTTAGAGAATACAAAAATTAAACTCGCATAGGCAATAACCAGTAGACACAGTCTTTTCCCATGTTGATTTAAACATAATAGTCAATCAAGATTTCTAAATGATCTAAGTTTTCAAAATACATTGACAGAAAAATCAACATTACAAGGTGAAAACAATACAACAATTTCAATAGACAATTCTCCTATGTCTCAATACAGAGGAAGAAAATAAATGAAAGCATTTATTTAACTAAATGAAAATATCATTAACTCACCAATATTCCAAATGATACATTATTAAAATTATAATATTTCCAATAGTATATCGTTTAAATTTTTAAATATCCAGAGATTAAATATTTCATTTATTTCTCAATAACTCAAATAATATGTTCTAGAATAAAATATTATATAAAAAATTATCAAATAATAAATATATTTATTTCAACAATTTCTTGATAAAAAAAATATTTTATCTTTTTCCAAAAAGATACTTGCTCAATAAGACAAATACCAAAATTAACTATTAATTAATATATACTTATTAATCTGTGATTAATAAAATATAACAAATTAATAATTAATAACAAGATTAGAAATACAAGTATTTAATTAGAACAATATGCATTAATAATAAAATGAAATCTAAATATTAATTAATGTATATTTACTATTATATAATTAATTAACATCAAATTAATCATAATTATTAATTAATGCCAAATTAATCATATTTAAATCTTTATTGAAAAAAATTAACATTTAAAAATAATATTAAATTATTATTATTTTTTTTTATTGAAAAAAAATATATAAACAAAAACAACTTTAAAAAAAAGAAATATAAAAATAGGTGGGGGGGATGGGGTGGGGGGTTGATACCCACGTGGGTCCCCTTTGGTAGCTCACACTACCTATGGTAGCACTGCTACCAAAAGGTAGTAGTTCACTACCATTGATATGGTAGTAGCTGCTACCTTTGGTAGCGAGCTAGCTCTCGCGTGGTGGGGGGGTTTACTACCACCATGTGGGTTAATGTTTTATTTTTATTTTTATTTATTTTTTAATATATTTTTGAAAAAAAATACTTACTATGAAATCCACACAGTAAAAAAAACCAGTCTCCCAGAGACTTAAGAAAATTTTCTTTTTCAGAAAGCATGGTTTTATTTATTTATTTCTTTTAAATCTCCATTTACAACATAACCCAGAAAAGGAAATTTTCTTTCAATCAAACACCATCTTGGCAAGATAAGATTGATTTACACATATTAACATCAAATCTACCAAATTCTCAAACTAAATTTCAATTTAAAACTTATATAAGAGAAGATTTAATGGAGTTGAAAACAAAATTTCCTCAAGAACAGCCAAACCCCAATATTTGGTTTTAATTTTTTTGAGAACCAATTTATACAAACACAACTGACATCTAGAGGTTTGATAAGAGAGCAAGGAGAGCTTGAGTTTGTGATTTCAAGGCACTCTTCCATTTTCCACACAGATAAGAATTATCTACAAACACAAACAGGTTTCTACAAAACACCAAAAACAATCATTTTAAAACAAAGAAGGCAATGAAATTAACTAGAGGCCTACCTGGTTCAGCAATCCTAGCAAGATTCAGGAAGATCCCAATCCTCCCGCTCAAGAAATTCCTTCTCCTCCCAAAACCCTCAATTTTTCCATCCAATAATATTTTTCCAAAAATATTTTCCAAAAAAATCAATCCCTCATATTTTTCCAAATACCTAGGTTAAATGGGAAAGGTTTGACAAAAAATTTATTTCTAGAATAAAAATATTTTATTTAAAATAATTCACAAAAATCATTTGTTTAAACTATATCAATAAATTAAACTTACTTTTAAATTTAAAATTGATTTCCTCAATTTATTGAAATTAACTTTCTATTTCCAAAATCCCAACAAGATTAAATTAATTCTATTGCAATTAAATTTAAATCTTTCTTTTCCCAATAGCATAAACATAATAAATTTAACATTAAAATTAACTATTTAATTGAACTTGCTACCAACCCAAATTGAGCAATTCAATTAACGATTAATCCCATAAAACAAGAGCCTATTTAATATAGTCCCCAAAATTACTAATGCAAAAACACACATTAAATCCAACTAGATAATAAGGATTAATTATTCGATTAAACCACACACAAAACATGCAACCCAAGAAAGTGAAACGAACAGACAACCTGCATACCCTACCAAAGGAAATATCGATGATGACTGACGACACTCACTTGAGCATGACTATTGTCAAACGAGTGTCTTACAACCACCTAATCCAAACTCTAAGGATCAAAGAGGTACACTCAAACCCGCGAATTCATGTGGGACCTTAGGTTTTTGAAACAAAGATGATGGTGATTCAGGCACCATATGTGGTCCTCTATTGTCTTCACTACTAGGCCTCCTTTGATCCATGTTGAGGTGAGGTTGTTGCAAAGATTGATTTTCACTTATTTGAGACATGACAAAATCACGAGGTATCTTGGCTCCACTTTGCACCATCACTTGTAAGAAATATTGTTTATCTCTCCTCATTATTTCCTCAACCAATTGACTAAAATGGGGATCCATGATGGAGTCTTCCACTTCTATTGAATGCATGTAAAAGTTATCCATATTGTCATTGTGTGTATCATTGTTGTTTGTATTGTCCATGTTCTCAATAATTGAAATGTTTCTATAGGCATCAATGTCAGGTAATGTGGTATGATCAGAATTGAAAAAGACATCATGGTCATACTCATAGGTACTCATGTTTGCGGACTTTTGAGCCTCTTTAGGTTCTCTCCTATATTTTTGGGAATGGGTTTCAACCATAAACTAGGTATTGACTAAGATGTGGGAGACTGGATGAAAATGGAAATGAGTATGGAAGACCAAGAGTTGGATGGAATGTAAATGAATTTGAGGTTTACTTGCAATGTCAAAAGTGTAAGACCAAGTATGTATGTAGTAGAGTAGGTGTGGCTTCCAAAGAGATGATAGTTTCTCTTGATGAGGTAAGTTGACCTTGACTCTAAGTAAGACCAAATGACACCCAAAGTTCATAGACCTTGATGAGGGACCACTAAGCAAAATTTTTTTGTATGTAGTGTTTTGACAAAGCAAGATGAGGACAAGCAAGTGACCTTTTGACTCAAGTTTATACAAATGTGAATGTAATGCAAGGTGTAAAGAAATGATGGACTTTGTGAGACCTAGAGATAGGCTAAATTCTAGATGAAAACTTAGAGAGATAACCTAGGAAGCTCAATAAGTCTAAAATTGACTGCTCTTGTTTGCTGGACTGTAATCTTTTCCAATTCTGAACACAGAGGTGCATGTATACTTCACAAATGTGGTTAAAGGACACAGATGTGGTTGAACACTCCACAAATACATTTCTAAGATTTTGTGAATGCATTTTTTCTTTAGGATGACACTGACGCATTTTTGTACTTCACAGACATGGTTAAATGACATATACATGTTTTTGTTAGACATAGACACGTTTCTAAAAACTAAGTGCAATTTTTTCAATTTGTAAAGTTGTTTGTTGTGACCAAATCTGAATTTTTGACTATTTTTCATGACAAGAGGACACAAAATTGATGAGGACTCAATGTTTGTAAGTGTTTAGACTCAAAATGACTCATAGAAAAGTGTATTGTTTGATGTAAAAATGTTTTTCATGCACTTGAAGACACAAAAGACACAATGTTTTGATGTTTGATCTTGAATGTTTGATTGTTTAAAAGAAGACATGCACAATTCTTATGGTTGGTTAGGACAATAGTTGTTGATCCCACATGAGGTTTCACCCAAGGCTATGCTATTCAAAGTGGATACTTAGATGCTTGACCCCACTGGCTCCACCCTGGGCACTCATTTCTCTAGGGAAGCCAAGCATCAGTCCCCACAAAAACTCCTTGTGGAAAACTTTGTATCTCTACTAAGAACTGTATGTGTGTGGGCCACTCTAGAGGTCCGACCTCCTGCCCCAACAACTAGAAGGATTTTGGCTTTCTAAAAAAAAGGGTTCTAGTAAGGGCATCTGCTTGTGTCACCATACATGCGGCACTTTTAGCTCTATAAATACAAAAGGCTCCCAGCTGGTAGGGGTTGCGCCCTACAACTGATCCAGTAAATTTGATCAAATGGGTTTATGGGGAGACATAGTGTCAGAATGAACTAATCAGCACACGTTACCCATGGCTTTCATAATGGATACATTTATTTATAATGGTTCAGAAGAGGTGGCTTTTCCTTGCTACCACTTGGGTCGTTCTCTTCTCACTAGTAGTTGTAACTCTAGAGATGAAACAAAAAGAGCCTATTGCTCAAGACACAAAAGACAGTGGTTCAATTTTAGTGCACCAATTGAAATGTTTGCTATTCTTTGAAAACAAGGCACACAAATGAAGATAAAAAACCCTTGCCAAAATTTTGCAACAAATATTGGTTAGTAGTTTTGCAATAATTCCCCTCCTAGAAGAACACAAGTTAGGTAAATTTTAGATCCAAAAGAATTTATGAAATAGGGACCTTTGACAAGACGATTTGCTTCCAAGATAAACTGCACCAATTTTTATTAGCTAGATCACAAGATGTTAGCCCAAAATAAACCAGATTTGAAATCCAAATGATGAAATAAAACTTCAAAATTGGATCAAAAACTGAAAATGCAAGATCTGAAACACAGACATGATTAAACCTAATGCACACATGGCCAAAAATCACAAACGTGTTTAAATACTTCATAGACATGCCTAGATAACATAGATGTGACTCCCAAACATAGACATGGTTTGAAAATTGAGACACAACCCTGCAATCTACAAAATAAGATAAAATAATGATGAACTTAGATGCAATTATGAAAGTCACAAACACAGAAAATAATCCAAAACGTGGTTCCAGGATGCGCAGACAAGGAAATGTTGAAATTTTTTCAAAAATGTCAGATCTGCAACTTCAAAATCACAAAATCTGCAACAAGAGATGTTAAATGTAAAAGGGACAAGAGTCCCACCAGGTGTGCCAAAATGTTTATGGTAAAAATGGAAACAATAATATTGAAAGACTAAATATACTCAAACACAAATCACTAGCCTAACAACAACAATGACCTACCATAACATATGAAGATTACATAGGACAATGCAAATCAAATGAAATAAAAAAGATTATACCATCACATGTCCAATAGGGTTTGGATCTCCATTCTTCCTATCTCCATTGATCTTTCTTCATATATTTACTCTCAAATTTTATGTGTGCACAAGAGCTCAACAAAGAACAAAAATATGGTTGCAAGTAGGCTTGATCGCATGTGAAAGTTCGAATGCTAGAATGCTTGAATAGGGTTGATAATTAAGGAAGCATCTCCTTATATAGAAGATACTATAAGAAATGGAGGGATAAGATTGAGAGGTGTAAAAGATAAATGGTTGGCTAGGATTAGAGGGTAGGTAGAGGAAATAATAAAATAATGAGATGGTAGGTAGTGTAGGAATTAAGAGATGACTGACATGTGTCATAGGTGGAAAAAGGCTAATGAATTAATTAAATAAATAAAGATTCACTTAATTAATAGAGGAAGTGGGATCAATTAAATAAATAAAATATTTATTTAATTTAGGAAAAGGGGAATTTAAATAAATAACTGTATTTATTTAAATGAGAAATAACGCTAGAAGAGGAAAAATGAATTAATGAAATAAATAAAGGTTTATTTAATTAATAGAAGAATTGGGCTAAAATAATTAAATAAATAAAAATATTTATTTAATTAGATAGGACAATTTTAATCAAATTAGGCTACAGTATCAATTTTAATCAAATTTTATTTTGTGATTTTGTTTTGAAATAATTTAGTCATACTATTTTTCGTTGCAATTGATATGGGTTCATCCTATGATGTATAGGTAAAATAATGTGGTTGACAACAACAATAGGAGCAAGCTATCTAAATCCACTAGATGGAAACCAACCTCTCAACAAAAGAGCATTTACAACAATTGAACTCAAGATCCTTCTTCAGAAGTTGTTAATGAGATTATAGTCCACCCAAAACAATATGGAACAATAGAAGGAAATTATATCTTCTATTGGTTTCAAAACTACCATGCTCGAGAGAAAAGAATGGAGGAATCAACTGAACCTTAAGGTTTGACAGCCTTATAGTTATTTTATGCTAGTAAGTTTTTAAATGTTCATAGCTTCAAGTGGCCTGCAATGTTATGTTCGAAGAAATGAATTTGATTCTATAATTCAAAGAATTCAAGCACAAAATTTTGATGATAGATCATTAGAGTGTGGTCCAAATTATTGATGGAAAATGTTTACTAATCAATTTAAAAAATATTCAAGATCACATATTATGAATTTGAAAAAATTAGTATTTTAAAATATAGTCCTACTAGTTCATAACTTTGTTCTTTACTATTCAGGATGAAGAGCATGACAACAAACAAGTTACAAGTGATCCTAAAAGAAACTTATTAGTGGTGGCTTCTGATGTGAGAACCTTAGAATTGTTACCAGTGATCCTAGAAGAAACTTATCAATGGTGACTTCTGATGTGAGAACCTTATAATTGTTTCCTTTTTGGCTTGATAGAGGAAGTTCTCAGGCTTCCAAGCAATAATAATGCCCATCACTTAGGCATGTGCACTTTTCTTAATAGTCTATCATAACATATGTTGTCAATGACTGATTTTATTTATATTGAACATTTTTTTTCCTTTCTGTCATTTTGACTATCACTGGGCAATATATGCATTTACGAATTGTACTATTCTCTTTCTCCTTACAAGAAAACAATAGTTAGCTACCATTTTCAACACTTTATATCATGAATATCAACTTTCTGTTAACAACACCATGGAGAGGAACATTAGAATATGTCTCTTGTTGGTAAAAGAATAATAAATTGTATGGAAAAAAATGGACAAATAAAAAAAAATCCATTAAATTATTTTAATATATAATATAATATTATTTTAATTATTTAAAATGTGTTAAATTATATATTGAAAAATAAAATTATAAATTACTAATTTTTTTTTTGTAAATTTCAATTTCAAAAGATAATTAAATAATTTTATAAAAATATTAAAAAAAATTATTTTTCATAGTTAAACTTTTTGTTGGTAATTAAGGTGGTCATTTTCTTAAATCTAAGATATAATAATAATAATAATAATAATAATAATAATAACAACAACAACAACAACAACAACAACAACAACAACAACAACAACAACAACAACAACAACAACAACAATAATAATTTATCAATAATAAACAAAGATATAATAAAAAATTAATAGTGATGGAGATGATGTAGGAAAATTTTGTCTAAAATTGTGTTTCATCATAATGGATCCATAAATCCCTCTCTAAGAATCAAAGTTCTAGCCAATCAAATAGTGATAAAATATTTTACATAAATTTAAACCTAGAGAAATATGTATCCATAAATCCTGTATAAGAGTCAATGTTTTGACCAATCAAATAGTGATAAAATATTTGTACACAAATTTAAAACTATAGAAATATGTATTTAAAATATATAGATAATTGGATGTAAAATAAAATGAAAAAAATACTAAGTTATAATATTTTCAAACCATTGATTCAATGATTAGTTAAAACTACAAATTATGAAACCATTGCTATAATACTAACCTATTGCAAATACTAATAATTGAAAATCTATAAAAACACTGAAGTTTTTCTCTAATGATCTCCTCTCTAATGAATAGTTTCTTGAAATACAATGAAAATTTATTCAGAAAGAAAAGAGCATTACAAATGTTTAGAAAGCCTCTAATGGTACAGACATGGAATTTAACTAACCCAAACAAATGGTTTGATTTGATCAATATAAGGTTATAATATACAAGTCATACCTCTATTAACTTATCCATGATATATTTTTCTTTTTTTAAAAAATTCTCTATTCATATAAAAAAAATGATTTTTATGTACACAATTAGGGTTTATTGGAATATTCTAATGAAAGATTAATTAGTGATCATTTCTTCTTACGGTCAAGACAATTAGACAAAAAATGACAATATGTCAACTTTATCTTTTGATTCTTTTTGAAGTGTCTTAAAATATTTTATTTTGATCATTATATTGTTAGGAGATGTCTTTCTCTACTTTGTTCTCTAAATTTAGTAAAAGTGGAGATCTCCACACTATTAATGACCATGATTTTTGGTTATGGAAGAGTACTTTTTCCTTAATCATCTATTTTAAGATAAATATTGAGGCATTTAATTAATTTATTCCATAGAAGTTATACTTTTATAGTTAAAAATGGATCTGATAAGGAGGAGACCAAATCCATTGTAGGTATGTGCCTCTTAGTTTTTGTTGCATATATTTTTCCTTTCCTCTTCTTCCTTTTTATTCTTAATTTTTACCACAAGAAAAATAGCTATATCAAGAAGACGATGAGTAAAAATAGAAACAAGATAAAGAAATAGGGCATAAAAATATGCCAATAATGCTCAGTTATGAAGATTCATTCCAAAACATAGTTCTTTTCAGAAATCTTGTAAGGAGTAATTGAAAAACATTGAGAAACATTCTCTTTATAAGATTAAGTGGATCTATTGAAAATTAATATGGTGTTACACTTTAATTAAAGACTTCATTTTGTATTTTGGACATATATTTGCTACAAGTATGATTCAAAATCTTATAGAATTTTGAAAATTTGATTTATAGTTGTCTACTTTTAATACTTAAATGATATTTTTGATATTACTATTGTTTTGGCCTAAAGTACAAAACACTAGTAATTCCATATTAACTATAGACTGTAGTAAAACTAGGAACATAATAATAGTAAAAACCCAAACAAAAAACACTAATAGTAAATAGAAATTTACTAAAACTCCTAGCCATAAAACTAGGAACCTAATAATAGTTAAGACCCAAACAAAAAACACTAACAATAAATAGAAATTTACTAAAAGTCATAGCCAAAAAGGCTAAAGAAAGAGTAAAATAAGCCCAATCCCTAACCATTCTTATTGATTATGCAATCCATCTGCTAGAAGACATCCGTCCAATCCTCAGTGAGGAATTTATAGACTTCCCTTTGTTTTCCTTGTCTTCCTCTGGCCGACCTACCATTTTTTGCTAGAGAAGACACAATGTAATTGCAGAGCTATGCATAACTCTAAACTCAAATCTTAAGGATGATCCCATTTTTCTTTCAATGTCATCCACCTTCTCCTTTGTTTTGGTTAGTTTAGCTTCAAGCTCTAGACATTTGGAATAGGTTTGGTTACCTCCTCCTCCTTTTGGGCATCATCTCCTATGTTAGGTCTAGGGGGCCTTCTTTGGCCAATTCCAAGACATGAGTGGAACTACTAGCAGAATCAAAATCAACATCCCTTTTAGACTCCTCCTTTCTAGTAAGGACCTTTTGGTACTCTTTAACAATTTCTTCCATATTCATGTCATCATCCCCTTTAGATTTTGTCAATGATCCTCTTCCTATGTTATTCCAAAGATTTTAATAATATCTCTTGCTATGCTCAATCATAATATATAACCTAGATGCTCTTGTTGTTACTACTCAGATTTAATTGAGCAAGCTATTTATATTTACATACTGTGAATGTTGTATGTCTATATAATTTTTCATTTTGTTTTGTATTTATTCTCAAAATAAATATGTATATTTATACAATGTTAAGCTCATTATTCTAACACTTTATATATAAACATGCTTATATAACATTCAAAATATAATTATATGTACTTACCAAGTATAACATTCAAAGTCTATATATTATATGTACTTACCAATTATAAAATTCAAAATATGTACTAACAAAAGAACCACTCTAGGAGTCAATGGCACCAGAGTAAAACAAAAGCACCAAAACATTATCAACACATTTTTGGTTAGGGTTTTGACCTTTTGGTTGACTTTTATTGATGGTTTTGGACTCCAAAGGCTCTGTACTGTCATTTCTGATGATTTTGGGCACTGTTTTATTCCTTTTTGATGCATTTGAATCCATTTGGCTTCGGTAGGTGGTTTTGTGTTTGTCCGTTGAGGTGTTGTTAAGTTACTCAAACAAGTTGAGTGTATTCTTGTTGTCGATGAGGTTTATTTGCAGCTCTAGCAAGAGGATTTGATGTACCTCATTGTAGAGGGATGTTCTATGATGTTGGATTCATGTATTATCCTTTATTATGTATATTTGGCATTCCTGGAGGTTTTCCTTATTGTTACAATTTGGCATATTGAGTCTATGGCTTAAATTTTGATGATTAGCTCTTGGATTCCATGTTGATGTTTATCTTGAGATTCAGTTGTATTAGTTTTGTGTTGAGTTTTATGTTGTTATTATGATGTACTTACATTGTGATACCCTATGGTTTTGGTCCATGTTAGGGAGAGTGGGATCTTGCATGCGTTGACCAGGGTCTTGAGCATCATGCCTCTAGGAGGGGGTCTAGACTTGATGGAGCCACATGAAGAGTTTTGTTGTAATTACAAATGATAATCGTAATAATTGATTAGTGGGTTTCGATATTTAGGAATTCACTAAACAAGATAATAATTAATTTTGTTGCCCTACCTCATAGCCCTTGAGGATTACTTAGGATGATCTTGGGAAGACCGTTGGAGTGGTAAACCGATATCCCTTGAAGGGATCCACGGTTGAGATGGTTCCAAGTGTCTATTAAGGTGAGGCTTGGCCCCTTCTTTTGTGAGGATAGCATGTGATGACACTCTTTCCCTACATGTGTGCATGATTCATATGCCTTGATTTATCGATTGTGTCCCTAGAGGTTGATTGCTTTGATTTATCCATGTGATGTATTTTGATGTACTCTTGTGTTGGAGTCATGTGGTGTCATGTTGTATCCTATGGTTGTTAGGTGTCGTATTAGGTCTTGAGTGTGAGTTGGAACCTTATGTCATCTCCTAGCACGAGGGGTGGTTCCTATTGGTTCCACGTGGATGGGTGTTTTCAAGCCTTCTTCCATTGGTATATTGTTCTTGGAAGTTAGCATATGTGGATTAGAATCTTGGATCTTCATTATGTGGATATTCTTTGGAGCTGACTTCTATGTATTTGGATTATAAAGCAATGTATCATGATGGTTTGTATATGTAAAAGAGATCTATATTCTTAAGACATGTATCTTCATTTATTTGTAAATGTAAATGAAAAGGAGTATGATATAGTAGTTTAGGAGTAGTCCTCATTGTACATTCATTTATGTATTGGGTGTTCAATATGTAATGTTAGAATATGATCTCTATGTGGATAAGAAAGAGTTAGTATGTATGCATATGTATTGTATTGAAATTATAAGTTGGAATTATATGTATAATCTTATGAAAATTAAATTGGAAGAACAGTAGTTGTTGTTATGGATCTTGTTTAAGAAACAAGAGTTATCTAAATGAAATAGATTTTGTTACTTAGGTAAATGAGCTAGTTATCTTAGAGATTTGAATTGAAACTTGAAGGATAATCTATTCTTATGGAAGAGAATAGTTATATAAACTATGATGCTTTTATGATGAATGAAAGAATAAATATTAGGAGTATTTGATTTGGTAGTTTCTAAGAGAATCTAAAGAGTAAGCTATAGGACTAAGTTATACAAATGTATTAAGGATTTATTATAGTTGTATGGAAAGTTAATGGATAGATGGATGTTGGTGTAAATAAATATTCATTATGGATATTATTACACTTTACTTAAATTAACTTAGGATAATGCATCTCTTCGTAGTTTGAATTTGAGACACTTAGGGAAGTGTGCACATAGGGATAGAGCTTGTAGGAGAAATCCCACCTTTTGTGGTCCCGTTTTGTTGTTACACTCCACATTCACTGGGTCATCCACCTCTTGTGGAATATTATATTATTTCTCCTACCTACCCCTAGAATTTCTTACCTACCCTTGTTTCCCATTGAGCCACATGTCATGATTGTGTGCTTGTACATCCATATGGCCTTGCCTATATAAGTAGACCTATATTCATTGTATTGGTTAATCCAGTTGATCATTTTTCATATTGATGAGAATACAATTTGTTCATGTCATTCTTTTGTCTATATTTTACACCTTTCATTGTGCCCTTGATCTTGGCAAAATCTCACAATGGATAATAGAATATGATGTTCTAAGATGGATATATGAAGTGTTAGGACTTTTGTCAAGTAGTAATGTTGAGATACCATAGGGAATGGATTTGCATTGTATGAGTTAATATAGAAATTTTGTTCATGGTTAAATGGTTATTCTGCTTGCGTAATATGATTCTATGGATGGGTAAAACCACAAAGTTGTGTCACGCTTTTAGAAATGATGTAAACTAATCAACAACATAAAAGTGACATTTCTAAATTGAATTTTGAAATGATGTAAACTGATCAAATGTAGAAATATTAATGAAATTTATGTCTATTATTTTTTAATTTTTTGAGAAAAAAAATTGATATTTTTTTAGGAATAAAATTGATATTTTTTCAATAACTTCAAAGCCAGATTTTTCATTGCTGAAAAATGCTGAAATCAGGGGTTCTAGTTGGTGTCACCAAAAAAAATGAAAACTGACTTATTTTTTTTATCAAATAGAGAACATATATACGCAGTGTTAAAAAAATAAATAAAAATTTGATGTATATTTTCTTGTTATAATATTTTGAAGTCCAACATAGCTAAATTTGATAGTTTTTGTTCGGCATCACCTTTGACTACTAAATTTATCATTAACCAAAAAAAATACTCTTTTCCAAAAGATTCTCTCATCTAGTGAAATTTTTTTTTTTTTATTTTTAAAAATTTCATTTAATATTTATTTTTTAATTTTTAATCAGCCTCTTTTTTAACATTAAAAAGATACTCCCAATGTTTAATTAATAAAAAATATTAAAAATTATCAAAATAGTAAAAAAAAAAAATGACTAGATTCATGACTTAGAGCTCTACAAAAGGGTATTTTTTGTTTTTAGTAAAACAAAAATTTGTCTGAGAAAAAATTGGCCAAAATTTCAATTTGGTGAAAATGCAGAGCAAATGGTCATTTTGGTGCCACATGGTAGGCCAAATCGGCTAGTCTGGCCAGACTCCTACCCATCAAACTTGGTCCCTCATTCGACCAAGGAAAAAAAATAGTTTTTTTAATCTTTTTTTGGTTTTATTTGTGAGGTCAACTAGCTGGATTATCAAGGTCAATTTGACAACCATTTGGACGTATTGCTAATGACTTTTACAAGGTATTTTTTATTCAATTTAATAATTTTTATGTTAATTTTAATTTATTAATGTTTTAATATTTAAATTACATGTATAATTTGAGTTTTTACACAATTTTAATTTAAATACTATTAGAAAGTTTGTCTACATGTCTATTTGGTTTTCCTTTCTAGTTTAATTACGCTCACATCTTTATTCCATTTTGGGGTTAATTAACTTGTTTGAGGTGTTCTATGCCTTTGGCATGGTTTTTGTTTAGATGGAACCCTAAAGATGATTAAAAAAGTATGTGAACTCCCCTTGTCTTCCATTGGGCATTGGGCATAAGAGAAATTGTTGTCATCTTCTTTTTAGGTAGAAGGGTATGCCATCTCGAGAAGCCCATAAGGCCAGTGAGTGTGGAATTAACCAAGTGATACTTTCTTCTATCCGCTACATAAATAAATATGTTAGGCAAAATATGTGATGCCTTGGTGACATGTATCTACACCGAAGGTACTCCCTAGTATTTGCACTATGTGTATGTACTTGTGTGGAGAACAAGGAGTGGGTTCTTGAATGAGCCACCACCTCATGAGTAGACAGCAAGTTTCATAGAAGTTCCCCCACTAAAAACCTTAGAGGAGTGGCCCACACTTTTTTTATCCGAACTTCGTGATAGCTTTAGTGCAAGGGGATAGATCGTTTCCCCCCCAAGACACTCACCATAATGCTCCAGTGGGATGAGACAAAAATCATTGGCTTAGCATGTATGTGTATATGTGTGTGTGTGTATGTGTGTATGTGTGTATGTGTGTATATGTACATGTGTGTATGTATCTGGTTATGTACGAGTATGTATAGATATATACGTGTGTATGTGTGAGTATATATGTGAATGAATATATTTGTTTATGTGTGTATGTATGTGTGTATGTATATGTGTGTGTGTATGTGCATGTACATGTGTGTGTGAATGTGTGAGTATGTATGTATGTATGTATGTATGTATGTATGTATGTATGTATGTATGAGTATGTGTATGTGTGTGAGAATGTGTGTATGTGTATGTATGTCTACAAGTGTGGGTATGTGTGTATGTAGATGTGTGCATCCTTGTGTATGTATATGTATATGTATGTACGTATGTGTATGTGTGTGAGTATGTGTGTATGTATATGTTTATGTATGTATGTGTATGTGTGAGTATGTATGTGTACATGTGTATGTGTGTATGAGCGTATGTGTGTGTATGTATGTGTATGTGAGTGTATGAGTGTATGTGTATGTGAGTGTATGGGTATGTGTGTATGATTATATGTGTGTGTATGGGTATGTGTGTATGATTATATGTGTGTGTATGTATGTGTGAATGTGTGCATGTATGGGTATGTATGTGTGTATGTGTGTACATGTGTGTGTGTATGTGTATGTGTGTATGTGTGTGTGTGCATGTGTGTATGTATGTGTGTTTGTGTATGTGTGTATGTATGTATGTGTGCATGTGTATACGTGCGAGTATATATGTGCATGATATATATGTGTATTTGTGTATGGATGTGTGTATGTAAATGTATGGGTATGTGCACATACATGTGTGTGTGAATGTGTGAGTATGTGTGTATGTATGTATGTATGTATGTATGTATGTATGTGTGTGAGTATGTGTGTATGTATGTGTGTATGTGTGTGTATGTATGTGTGTATGTATTTATGTGTGTGTATGTGTGTATGTGTGTGAGTATGTGTGTATGTGTATGTATGCATATGTGTGAGTATGCATGTGTATGTGTGTATGAGTGTATGTGTGTGTGTATGTATATGTGAGTGTATGAGTGTATGTATATGTATGAGTATATGTGTATGAGTGAATGTGTGTGTATATATGTGTGAATGTGTGCATGTATTTGTTTATGTGTGTGTATGTATGTGTGTGTGTATGTGTATGTATATGTGTGTGAATGTGTGAATGTGTGAATGTGTGCATGTATGGTTGTGTATGTGTATGTGTATGTGTATGTGTATGTGTATGTGTATGTGTATGTTTATGTGTATGTGTATTCATGTGTGTGTGAATGTCTATACATGTATGTTTGTATGTCTGTATGTGTGCATGTATGTATGTGTGTGTGCATGTGTATGTATGTATGTATGTATGTATGTGTATGTGAGTGTATGTGTATGTATGAGTATGTGTGTATGAGTGTATGTATGTGTGAATGTGTGCATGTATGTGTGTATGTGTGTTTACGTATGTGTGTGTATGTATGTGTCTGTGAATGTGTGAATATATAAATGTATGGCTTTGTATGTGTGTATGTGAGTATGTGTGTGTATGTGTATGTGTATGTGTATGTGTATGTATGTGTGTGTGAATGTGTGTATGTATGTGTGTATGTGTGTATGTATGTATGTGTGCATGTGTGTATGTGTGTATGTATGTGTGTGTGTATGTGTATCTATGTATGTATGTGCATGTGTGTTTGTGTGTGTGTATGTGTGTATGAGTGTATGTATGTGTGTATGTATGCGTGAATGTGTGTAGGTATGGGTATCTATGTATGTATATGTGTATGTATTTGTGCATGTGTATGTACATATGTATGCATATATACTATGTATGTATGTGTATGTGTAAGTGTATGTATAAATGTGTGTGTATGTGTGTCTATGTATCTGTGTATGTGTGTTTTTTTGTATATATTGTGTATATGTGTATGTATGTATGTGTGTGTGTTTTCATGTACGTTTCTGCATACATGTGTGTGTCTGCGTGTATGTATCTACATGTATGTTTTTGTGTCTACATTTATGTGTGTGTCTTCATGTATGTGTGTATACACTATGCATATGTGTATATTTATATTTAAAGTTGGGTCCAATTGACTTGACATATATGTGCATGTGTATTTAGGGCTCTGCAGATTTGGATTGCTTCTCAATAGAAATTTTTTCCAATGGGCAATAAAAGGAGTAGATTACAGAAGCATGATCAAATAAAAGAGACAAAAAAGGGATTCAACACCTGCTGAAGAACAAGTTCTCATTTACAATGAAGTGGTCCTGATTCAGGAAAGAGAAGAAATTCATCCTAATTAATCCAGAAATCTTTTCTTTGGTATGTCCAACTTGATGGAGATGGATGAAGATCCTCTTTTGAATGAGATTTTAGTTGAGGATATGGTACCAAAAAGCACAATAAATCTACACACCAAAAATATTTGGGATGAATATTTTCAAGATAAATCTCGAATTGGAAGAGAACAATTGTTTGCAAAGCTATTTAGGAGAAAATAAATGACCTCTATTTTGGAGTTGTTTGGTGTTGATAACAAGAAGAAATCATTAGAGGTTTCAATAAATCAAACAGTGGTTAAAAATTTGCAAGAAGCTCTTAAATGTATTGAGAGCACAAGTTGAACTATTGATTTAAGTGTTGCACGTAGAGCATTGATGACTATGATTTGTAGTAAGAAATTATCACAAAGAAGAAAAACTAAATAAATTCCCCAGCTATTGGATATCTCTAGAAGAACTATCCAGAGATATATTAGGAAAAGAAACAAGCTGGCTGAGAATATTGAAAAGAATTGTATCAATGTTTGCAAGGTTCTTCAAAAAGATATAATTGCTAAAGATGTAAAAAGACTTGTTATTGAATACTCGACCAGTCACTCTCATGTTTTATCCAATATAAGAGAAACTATACAAATTAGAGATGAAGATGGTACAATAATTTCACATCCATAAATAGTTTATAGACACAACACAGAGTGAACTGTTTGAAGCATTCAAAAAAGAATATCCAGATGTCAAGATATGTCAAAGAATGTTTGAGGGATTACGACCATGTTTTCTGCGTATCATTAAGGCATGTGAAACTTGTTGTCTAAATAATGTTGAATTTCAACTACACCTTCAGTCATATAAAAAAGGCAATGGCAAAAACTAATCCAAATGTAGTCATCCCTACAAGTGCAACATAGTTTGTGAAGTCTATTTTATGTGACAGATTAGAAGGTTCAGATGAGTACAATGTATAAAAAATACATGTGTTGATTGTGGAGATTTGAAGAAATTTGTACAAATTGAGAACATTGATCTTTGAGTGCAAATTCTATGGAAGAGATTTGAATATGAAAAATATCAAACAAAATCAGGAGCTAAATCGAAAACAATTATATTAAAAGAGAGTGAATTGCCTTACAAAGAGTTTATGTGTAGATTTCACAATATGATATATCCACATATCCTACATTGTCATGGTGCAAGATGACATGAAAAATAGTTTCGTATCTCAAAAAATTGCTTTCCTTTGGGTTCTATTCTTTCAATAGTAGGCCTCTCTGAGAACTATATGTTCATTCCTCACATAGAGATTGAAATTCAATACTATCATTCTTAGTAGGTTTCCACTTTTGTACAAGTTTGTATAGACATGCAGAGTTTCATGTGGACAGTGTAGAATCTGGTGAAGATGAATGCATTATCATTAAAGAAGTTCATTTTTATATCAGTGACGATACTTGTCATGATAGGAGTTATGTAGCACATTGTTTTGAGATTTTTTTTTTAATATCGTACATCGTCATATAACGCTTCACAACATTAGATTTGGTTTGATGGATGTGCTGCTAAGCAAAAAAATTGATTAAATTTCTTGTAGTCTTTATTATTATTTAGTATAATTAAGTTTTAAAACTAATATAATAGATTTGATTGTAACTTCACATGACAATTTAAATATGCAAAAGCATTCAATTGGTTGTCACAACAACATGCAAAACATGGTCTAAAGTTTTTGTGGAACTTTTTTTAGAGTGGACATGAAAAAGGAGAGCATGATGGAGGAGGAGCTTGTGTGAAGAGTTCACTTCACCAATATGAACTTGGAAGTAACAACATACAAAATTCAAGTGAGATAGTAGAATGGTACAAAACTCATTTTGGGGAACATGACACGACATACAACAAACACTATTTTTGGGAAGTTAAAGACATTGATCAATCCAATCCTTATAATTGCCAACCAATTAATCACATTAGAAGTTTTCATCAAGTGATGACTACAAGACATAGCAAACCTCTTGTGATTCAGGTTAGAGAAAAATCATGTTTTTGTGTTGATTGCATTGAAAACAATGCAAATATTCAACAATGTCAGAACAATAGAGATGGATTTGTTTCACAATGGGAGATGAAACAATTTGTCACAATTCCTCCTTTTTAAGAAAGTGATATTGTAGGTATGCATGATCCTATATATTTATCTGATTATGAAAGTGTTTCCTATTTATTTGTGCTAGGTACACTTGCATTTTATTTAAATATCCTTACACCTTTTCATGTACTTTGTTTAAATTTTAATTAAATTTGAATTCTTTTTACATTCCACCATACACTTTATAATTTAATTGTTTGTAATTTGTCATGTACAGGTGATCTTTTTGTTGTTCTTGCATATCTTGACAATGTAGAAGGTGTTGACTATTACCTAGTACGATGCACAAAACCAAAATGTAATTGTCAGAATTAGTGGAAGATATTAACGGGCAACAATATCCCACTAGATCAGTCATTGTTGAAGGTACTTATTATCAACAAATGAAGATAGATAACAATTATGTCACATTTACTAAATTCATGCCCAGGCAAAAAGTTTTGCATAATATTCATTTAATTATAGCAACAAGATTACATTTTGAAACTTTAAAAAAGAGAGGTTGTGGCCCCCAAAAGTGGAGGTTTCATATTGAAGATCATGAAAGGATATTAGAGATAGTAAAAGATAGAGAGGATCCAGATTTTATGTACCATGAGTTCACTTAATTTATTAGAACAAGTGAACTTGTGTATTTTTTTGACCATGATACATGTATATATATGAATATATATGTATACATACATGTGTATATATGTGTGAGATTTTTCCAAGATCAAGGGCTCAGTGATATATGTACAAAATATTGACAAAATAGAGACACAATAAGAGACACAATATAGGACAAGAATAAACTATATTCTCATCAATAGAAAATTGATCAATAGTTCATGATTACATTGAATATGAGCCTGCTTATATAGGCAAGGCTATATGGATATGTGAGCACACAAACATGACATGTGGCTCAATAAGAAACAAGGGTAGGTAGGAAATAGGTGTGGGTAGGTAGGAGAAATAATATAATAGTCCACATGAGGTGGATCACCCACTGAATGTGGAGTGTAACAACAAGATCAACACCATAAAAGGTGGAAATTCTCCAACACACACTATCCCAATGTGGCACAAACACCCAAGTGTCTCATACCCAAACTACTATGACATGCATTTCTTAAGTAAACTTAAGTAAGTATAATAATATCCAAGATGAATAATTATTTACACCAACAATATGCATATATATGTATGTACTTTTTTTTGGATCATGATACATATATATGTATGTACATTTGAGCTATTTTTGGGATCGCTATACATATGTACACAGATGTATAACATATGTACACATGCACACATATACATATATATACATTCAAGTTATTTTAAATTGCAATATATACATATGTACACATGTACATTTGAGTTTATTTGTTGCAACTACTTGAAATCAAAATTTACACAATTTGAGTTAATTTGTTGCACACTATCTTATAATGATTTGAATCACTTAGTTGAATTAAATTAATTAATTGATTTGAAGTGATTCGATTAATTAATTTGATTTAATTTGATTAAATAACTGGATGTATTTGAATCACTTAATTGAATTGATAAATAATTAATTCATTGGACTGATTTTAATCACTTAATAAATTGATTAATTTGTTGGATTGATTAATTGATTCGATTTATTAATTCATTGCATTAATTCGTTGGGTTGATTAATTGATTTGAATTAGTTTGATTAATTCATCAAATTGATTTAAATTGATTTGAATTAATTTGATTAACTCATTGAATTGATTTGAATTAGTTTGACTAATTCATTGAATTGGTTTGAATTGATTTGATTAATTGATTTTACTTAATTTGATTAATTCAATGAATTCATTTGATTAATTGATTTTAATTAATTTGATTAATTCAATGAATTCATTTGATTAATTGATTTGAATCACTTTTTTATTTGAATTGATTTGATTAATTTAATAATTAAATCAACAATTTTAAACTTACTAAATCAAATCAACAATTAACAATTCAACTAACTAATTCATTTTATTAATTTAATAATTAAATAAACAATTCAACTAACTAATTGATTTGATAATTCATTGAGTTAGCTTGAATTGATTTGAATTAATTTGATTAATCAAGTGAATTCATTTGATTAATTGATTTGAATTATTTGAATTAATTTGATTAATTCATTGAATTGAATTGACTTGATAATTTGATTAATTTGTTTGAATCACTTTTTTATTTGATTCATTTAATAATTAAATCAACAATTAAACTAACTAAATCAAATAAACAATTAACAATTCAACTAACTAATTGATTTAATAATTCATGGAATTGGTTTGAATTGATTTGAATTAATTTGACTAATTCATTGAATTGATAATTTGATTAATTGATATGAATCACTTTTTTATTTGAATTGATTTGATTAATTTAATAATTAAATCAACAAATCAACTAACTAATTGTTTTAATAATTCAATTTATTAAATCAACAATTCAATTAACTAAATATCAAGATTTATTATCTAAAATAACATGATCAATTCTATGTAACTTGAACTAATTATAAAAATATAACATAGACACATAGACATGTGTAATAAACAAACAATCAATCTCATCAAACAAGTGTGTCTAATACGTAAATAATGTCATCAGACATGTTGATGTAGCCAGTTAAAACATAACCAATATAACCGAGAATAATTAGAAATAAACACAAGTATAGATCAAATGTTCTTCATTATTCTTATGCAACTCCAATCATTCTACCATTACAATGAAAAATTCCCTATTTTAAACAAACACCAAAAATTTCCTTTTTGGGCATATTTTTACAAAATCCAAAAATTGCCATTTAAGAAATTTTTTAAATCTATCCCAAAAATCATGAAATCTTCTGGAAATCTAAAAAGAATTCCTATGACACAATAAAACAACTTTCTAATCTCAAAAAGATTATGAGCTAAAAATTAACTAAAAAACCGACTTTCTAAAAAATAAAAATAAAAGAGTAAAAGCCAATTTTGAGGCCTTAGATGAAGGAATCCAGCCCTGAAAATTTGCAGTTTTGGGGACCCTACTGAACTTGGTTTGTTGGAAATCCAATCAAATCCTCAAGGTCTATGTCCACATAAAACTTTAGCCCAATCCGACAACCGAGTCAAAAGTTATGACCCCGCGAAGTCCCTGCATCATTCTCCTCTCGTTGAAAAGAACGCAGCTCTTGCAAGTGGGTGTCCTCAAATTGCTACAACTAACCTCAATCCAACTGCTGCAATTCCAACTCTATAATTCATGTGCTCTCTGCTAGTGCTAATCCATCCCATTGTACCAAGTATCTATGGTATTCTCCTTGCTGAGTGTGAACAGTCTTCTTGTCAAGAATCTATGCAATCTTCTCCCATTTCTTACTAGGGAGTGTTCGCTACCAATCTACTTTGTCCTCACCACCATCATCATGAATGTCACCATGAAATGTGTATAGATCAGAAATATTAAATACAGGAGAGATATCAAGATCGGGTGGTAGATCGACCTGATAAACATTGTCATTGATCTTCTTGAGAACCCTGCAAGGACCAACTTTCTTATATTTTAACTTGTGGTATGTGCCTATAGGAAACCTCTCTTTTTGTAGATAAACCATCACTAAATCACCTTCCTTAAAGACATGATGTCTTCGACCAACATCGACTATAGATTTGTACTTCACATTACTTTCCTGCAACTTTTGTCTCACCCCTTCCTGCAATTGGTGAAGGTGTTCTACAAGTTCTACTACATCATCACTGATTCTTTCACCAAGGGGCAACTGCACCAAATCTAGAACACCCTTAGGATTCCTACCATAAACAATTTGAAATGGGAATTTACCTATAGATCTATTCACTAAGCTGTTGTAAGCAAACTCTACTTAGGGCAATGCCAAATCCCACTACTTGGGCTTCTCTCCAATAATTCACCTTAACAGGTTTTCCAAACTATGATTGACTACCTCTATTTTCCCATCGGTTTGGGGGTGATAGGAACTACTAAACTGCAACTTAGTCCCCATATTCTTCCATAAATTTCACCAAAATTGACTTAAGAACTTTGTATCTCTATCAGAGACAATAGTTTTGGGCACACCATGCAACCTAACAACTTCTGAAAAAAATAATTTGGCCACTCGTGTTGCATAACTAGTTTTCTTACATGAAATAAAATGAACCATTTTACTGAATCTATCAACAACCACAAAAATAGAATCATTACCTCATTGTGTATTTGGAAATCCCAAAACAAAGTCCATGCTCAAATCTATCCATGGTTCTAGAGGTACGGGAAGTGGCATGTACAACCCTATATTCTGTGAGTGTCCTTTAGCAACCTGACAGATCCTACACCATGCCACAAATCTGGTTAAATCTTGTTTCATCTTTGGCCAGTAGTATTTATCTTCGAGTAAGGCTATTGTCTTATCCTTGCCAAAATGCCCAGCCAAACCACTACTATGAAATTTCCTAATGATATTCTCCCTCATGGAACCAACTAGAATGCATAATTGTTTCCCTTTGAAGAGATAGCCATCTTGCATAGAGTATTAACCTTGGATGTTAGACATATGTCCAGCTATTGGGTTCTTCAACTGTTCCACAATCTCCTAGAAGTCATTGTCAGACTCATACAAATCTTTGATTGTATGAAAACCAATGACCTCATTCTCCATTGTTGTTAGAAGTAAAACACATCTTCTCAATGCATCTGCAACTTGGTTTTGTTTTCCTGATTTGTGCTTCAAAACAAATCTATAGCCTTGTAAGAATGAAACCCATTTCGCATGTCTACTACTCAACTTCTTTTGTGTGTTCAGATATTTTAATGCGATGTGATCTGTGAACAAGACAAACTCCTTTGGAACTAAATAATGCCTCCAATGTCACAAGGCTTGCACAAGTGCATAAAACTCTAGATCATATGTGGAATAGTTCTTCCTTGCCTCATTCAATTTTTCACTAAAAACGGTGATTGGTTTACCTGCTTGGCTATGAATAGCTCCAATACCTACATGTGAGGCATCACAATCAACTTCAAACACTTTTTTGAAGTCTGGTAATGCTAATATGGGAGCTTCTGTTACCTTCTTCTTGAGAAACTTGAAACTTTCTTTAGACTCATTGGTCCACATGAATTCCTTTCCTTTGGTACAATCTGTGATGGGTGCAACAATACTACTAAAATTATGAATAAACTTTAGATAAAATGTGGCTAGACCATGAAAACTTCTTACCTTTGTTATGCTCCTAGGACTAGGCCATTCCAAAATTGCTCTAACCTTCTCTGAATCCATCTTGATACCTTCTGCAGAAAAAATAAATCCTAGAAATACCAAACTCTCTTGCATAAAACTACACTTCTTCAGGTTTGCATAAAGTTGCTCTTTCCTCAAAACATCCAATATGATCCGCAAATGCTGCAAGTTCTCCTCTTTGCTCTTACTAAAAATTAAAATGTCACCAAAATAAACTACAACCAACTTACCAATGTAAGGTCGAAGTACTGTATTCATCAATTGCATGAAGGAACTGGGTGCATTAGACAACCCAAATGGCATCACCATCCACTCATATAATCCATCTCTAGTCTTGAAACCTGTCTTCCATTCATCCCCTTCTTGGATCCGAATTTGGTGATACCCACTTCTCAAATCAATTTTACTGAAATAATGAGCCCTTGCAAGAACATCCATCATGTCATCCAAGCAAGGTATAGGGAACCGATATTTGATGGTAATTCTATTGATTACGCTGCTATCTGTACATATCCTCCATGTACCATCTTTCTTTGGTGCTAATAATGCTAGTACAACACATGGGCTCATGCTTTCTCGCACAACACCTTTTTTCATAAGCTCCATCACCTGCTTGTTGAGTTCTACATGTTGTGTAGGGATCATCCTATATGCTGCCTAATTAGGTAAAGATGCTCCCAGAATTAGATCAAGATGATGTTGAATATCTCGCTTCGGTGGAAGACCGTCAGGTAGCTCATCAGGTATAACATCACTATATTCTTTGAGTATCTTTACTACTTCAGCAGGTATTGTTATCACTCCTCCTTCCTCCTTTTGTACCATTAATGCCTAATAGAATCATGTCACCTTCATCTCCTTAACAAAATCTCTTTCAGACAACATATTCTTAGCTTCCCCTACATCCTTAAGGGGTAATAAGATGACTTTCATTACTTCCTTCCAAAATGTATATGTATTCCTTTCCCCATCATGCATGACGTTTCTGTCATATTGCCAAGGTCTCCCCAGCAATACATGACATGCATCCATTGGGATGACATCACACCAGACCTCATCTTTGTAATTTTTTCCTATAGAAAACTTGATCAAGCACCTCTTATCAATAGTAACTTCATTCCCCTTCTTAAACCATGCAATATGGTAAGGGTGAGGATGTTTCTCACACTATAAATTCAACTTATCTACCATCTCTCTAGAAACCATGTTCTCGCAAATACCGTTGTCAATAATAACTTGACATACCTTTCCTCCTGAGGTGCATCTGGTTTGAAAAATATTGGTTCGAAGCCATGAGTCATCAGAGCTCTAAATCTATGTTTTCTCCTTCTTTGGGATTATCAAGGTTCTCCTTATCATGAGGTTTTCTGCTACATCTGGGAGAACTTCTAAATCTACTCCATCATTTTTAGATTTAGCTAAAATCACCCTGGACGGTTCTCCTTGATTTCTATCTTGCATGTTAAAATTTGAGCACTCAAATGCTCTGTGGCCATCTTCCCCACACCTAAAACAAGTGAATGGTCTCCTTTGGCTTTCCCATCCTCTACCACCACCATAACCTCTTCCTCTTTGAAACCCTCATCCTTGTTGTAGATTAGGGGAATCTGGGCAAGTATCATCTTGCTTCTCTACTCCTTGGGATGAATCTCCCCTACCATAACTTCTTCCTCCTCTATTCTGTTGAAAATACTATTTGTTTTGCTTTTCTTTTGCCTTTAGAGCTAGCTAATAGGCCTCTTCCATACTATCGATCCGGTGCATGCTTAATTCATCCTGAATTGAAATCTTTAATCCATTTACATACCTAGCAGCCATTTGTTCATCAGATTCTTGATGTTCAACCCGAACGGACAACTGGTAAAATTCATCTATGTAATCTTGTACAATAGATAAGTTTTGCTTTAGATTTTGAAATTTGCGAAACAGAGTTTGTGCATAGTCTAAAGGCAAAAAATTTTCTCTTAATTTATTCTCCATCTTGCTCCAGTTTTTGATTTTCTCTTTTCTTTTCCTCATTTCCTCCTTTTGTAGATGATCCCACCAGATCATTGCATGACCCTTTAACTTAGTGCATGCAAACTTAACTTTTTTTTCCTCTGTCATAGATTTCCACTCAAAAAATTTCTCCATCTCATTCAACCAATCAATCAGCTCCTCTAGATTAAGACTACCTGCATATTCTAAAACTTCAACTTTAATTCCTTCATTCTTCCCTTCTAATGTCTTCAGCATCCTCTCTTCAAAATTTCCATGATTTACTGGTTCTTCTTCAAACTCTTCAAACTGATCTGTATCTCCATCCAAACCTTCATCAGAATTATCTTCCCTTTGCCTCATTCTCTGATTTTCCCTTATATTCGTGAGCTCTACAACCTATCTTTGGAGGTTTTGTATGTCTTTATGCATCTGAGAAAGACCTCTTCCTCTTCCTCTCCCAACCATCTTCTTGCTCTGATACCAAATGATGTAGCCAGTTAAAACATAACCAATATAACCGAGAATAATTAGAAATAAGCACAAGTATAGATCAAATGTTCTTCATTATTCTTCTGCAACTCCAACCATTCTGCCATTACAATAAAAAAATTTCTATTTTAAACAATCACCAAAAATTTCCTTTTTGGGCAGATTTTTACAAAATCCGAAAATTGCCATTTAAGGAAATTTTCAAATCTATCCCAAAAATCATGAAATATTCTAGAAATATAAAAACCATTCATACGACATAATAAAACAACTTTCTAATCTCAAAAAGATTATGAGCTCAAAATTAACTAAAAAACCAACTTTCTAAAAAACCAAAAAAAATAGTAAAAGCCAATTTTGAGGCCTTAGATGAAGGAATCTGGCCCTAAAAATTTTTAATTTTAGTGGCCCTACTAAACTTGGTTGGGTTAGCAATCCAATCAATTCCTCAAGATCTATGTCCATGTAAAATTTCAGCCCAATCGGACAACCGAGTCAAAAGTTATGACCACGCGAAGTCTCTGCATCACATGTACAAGTGTCTAATATGTACAAGTATAAGATACATAAATATACATGTACAAATGTCCGATATGTATGTAATCTCATTAAAAAAGTGCCAGATACATATATGTAAAAAAAAAAGTACATACACACATACATATAATCTCATCAAGCAATGTCAATGTATAAACTAAGTTGGTTGACCCTACTTTGAACCATGTCCTGAATGTTGTCCCACACAAGAAAGTACATGTAAGGAAACATATATATAAGCACATGAAAATATTATCTAACTATATGTATTCAAATTTTAACTGGTTTGATCCATCATCAACACCTCCAGAGTGTGCATGGGCCATAGGTATCTGAGATGAAGAACTCAAACATGCTTGACGAACCTAGATCATATATAATTCAAACTTAAAATTGTGTTAACTAACAATTTTGAAGTTTAAATCCACTATTTAAAATTAATTAAATAATATGACCTTATAGAAAAAAAACAATGTATACCTAATTGTGACCATGTGCAGAAGTAGAAGGATGTTGGAAATCTCCTAACATCTCCAATGTAATAGGACACTGCATATACTTCAAAATTAAATTTTTTTTAACCATTTTGAAATTGAAATCCACTATTTAAAATCAAATAAATAATATGATCCTACAGAAAAAAATAATGTGTACCTCACGAGACTCGAAGGCTCTCCCAATCTTGCTGACCTCAGATGAATGGAAGGACACATGGTCAATGTTTATATCCAATGATGCATCCTCTAAACCGTTAATAATATGACTATTATAGTGACCATGAGGTCGAGTAGGAGGTGTTAAAGTAATAGGCAGCAACGGTGTAGGATGTGGTGGCTTAGGTGTCAGATCAGATGGTGTAGGCTGAAGAGGAGGTGTGGGATCAATTGATGTATGTGGTGGAAGGGTTGTAGGATACATCAGAATTCCCTCCTCTCTCCCCATATCACATTGAGACACTCTACCTCTGTGTACATGCTATCTCACATGTGCTAGTACATCCTCGAGTGGGATCCCAAGGATCATTGAAAGAAGTGTATATGAATCCAATAATTCACTAGACAACAATGAACTCATCCATTGCAATGGATAAACCTCTATCAACCATCTAGTGTCAAGTGGAGATGGTATGTCTACATGGGTTTAAGGATTAGTACCACTCCTAGATGTTGTATATGTAGCCTACAGAATGGTACCCTACAATCGCAACAAATATCTCCCAACATGATCAAATGTGGTCTGGTTGACTTGAGTGTCAATATGTGCAATGCTAGAGTAGATATGTCGCATGACATCATTAGTTGTTGCATCTGCTTCCTCTGATAACTCCAAACATTTTGGTAGAACCAAAAGGTTTGGACCAACTAATGCTTGTTTATTAACAAGCACTGGTGCATCAGGTTCTCTAAATTTATCACTAAGCCTCCCTCTCCCTTGTCCAGCATCTGCTGGTATAGATGCATAATCAATGTCTAATCTCATATGAAACTCTGCAAACAATTATTTGTAGAAATAAAGTGGGAATTCATCCTTCTATGGTCCACATATGATGAGATGCCAACCATATAGGATATATGAATGGTGCCACAAGTGGATCAGTGCACCGCATGACTAAATATCCTCTAACCTTATGTGGTCTTAGACCCTAATAATGGGGGAACATAGTATGGACCCATGTAGAAGATACATCTGTGCTTATAGTTTCCCATTTCATCGTGCTAGTGACACTACGTTAAAGGGAGATATAGAAAGAATCTACGAGCATATCATCATAAGGATTATATGTCTGAATAGTGTCAATCTTGTCTATAAAATCATCTCTAATAGTCTTTGCCCTTTCCTTATTAGGGTAGGTAGTAGTTGAATCTAATGTGGATGCAAGATGGTCTAGAGCACGCTATAAGGCTTGAGTTGTTTCGGCAAAAAGTTGAGCCCTGACATCACTATCACTAGAAGGCATTTGACAAGACTATCTAGATGTCTAGTTAGTGCCCTAGCGATGAACACTACCATCTGATGCGTGATCAACCATCTAGTATGTAAATAATTACAAAAGCAAAGAATTTTAAAAATAATTATTCAAAACTATTTTAAACAATTCAAACTAATTGTAAAAACTATTTTAAACTAATTCAAACATATTTCAGAATGTATGTGTGTATGTATGTATGTGTATATGTTTATGTATGTGTGTTTATGTGTGTATGTTGGTGTATGTGTGTGTGTATGTATGTATGTATGTATGTGTATATGTATGTGTATATGTGTTTATGTTTTTATGTGTATATGTATATGTATATGTATATGTATATTTATGTGTGTTTGTGTGAGTGTATGTATGTATGTGTGTTAATGAGAAAATGATTTTTTTTTAATTATTTAACAAGTATATGTGCATATTTTTTTAATAGTTTTCTAATGAATTTTTAAATTTTGCTAGGTTTAATTTTTAAAAAAATATTTTTCTCATATTTTCATTCTAAACATTTTGAAAAAATTGATAAACTATTCAATAAAAATAATTATAGCAATAAATATATAATTTTTTTTAAATTACAAATACAAAACTAAAACAAAAAAGGGAAAAAAATAAACCTACCTAGAAAAATGGGGGCTAGGAACAAGCTCCTTGTGAGTCCGGGCAAACTCCTAAAGCACTTTAGGGTGTAGATGGGGTCGGTGGGGAAAAAGTTGGTTTATATAACCAATAGTCCGATCAAACTAGCTATTGGCACTATAGCTAGCCAAAAGTGTGACATAGGTTCAACGATTTACCCAGATATGTTCATGTTGAATTTATGTGTTTATGTAAATTATTAATGGTGCATTGATGAATATTGGTAGTAATTTTGCACATTAATGGAATGTTAGTAATAACATAGGAGCGATAGTTACCTTAGAGAAAAAGATTTATCTCCTTTTGTTAGTAGATTTTAGTTTATTTTTCTATGGTATTTTGGTGAGCATTACAATATGCTGCAAACCCATGGCTTCAATCGCCGCTCAATCCTCAACAATTAGGTTTAGCTATAGTTGATGTGTCATAGGGAATCTCTCTTGTGACTCCAACTCATGCAAGATACTCTTACAATCATACGAAAATCAATGGCATAAATTCTAGTAGCAATCATGTCTATCACATAGTGTTGCTTATCCTATCCTATACTAGTGGTTCTTATGTTTATCACATGCTATTGCTAATCAGGCTCTATTCCTAGTGCCTATGTCTATCACATGGTTCTACATCCTATCAATGTATATGTTTATCACATTACAGTTGATCATATTTCTGTTAGAGCACCCATTGGATTTTATCCATTCAATGGCTTATCCTAGATTTGCTTAGCATTTTATCTACCTAGGGGCACCTATTTGAGTTCATTATCTCAACAGTTTATCCAATTATCTATACATGTTAATCGCATGGTTGCTTATTCTTACCCTAATCATATCTTTATCCTATCTGGGGAAACTATCAAAGTGTATCCTCTTGACAATTTATCCAATTGACAACATATATCTATTATAAAATTGTTGATTTTAACCTTCCTAGACACATATGCACTAATTTGAAACCTATACACATTTTTACTGCATAAATGCGGTTTTATTTAGCATAGATGTGCTTGCAAGATTAAATGCAACACTGTTTAGAATATACCCGCCATCACTATACATATGCAATTTTATCTTTTATCATTGTCTCTTTTAACCTTTTTCTCTTTTGAAGAGATTGTCTACACTTTTTCAATACTTTTCATCCAACCTCTCAAGGGGTCATATCACTCCCATCCTGGGACAACATTATATCAGATTATCTTATCTTCTTTGAGCCAACACAATAGGTTGCATTGTCTCAAAGAGGGGCAGAATGTAGACACATTAAATTTTCATATCCTATTTAACTAAGTATTTTACTTAATTATTTTATCCTAAGCCTTGTATTAATTAAATAGATTTTTATCCTCTTCTACCCTTTCCCTATTTAAATAAATATTTTAATTTATTTAAATTATCCTTTCCCTAAAATAAATAAATATTTTATTTATTTTATTTTTCCCACTTCCTCTATTAATTAAATCAATTTTTTATTTATTTAATTAATTCATTAGCTTTTTCCTCCATGACACTTGTCATTTATCTCTTGATTTTATCCTAACCACCTTTCTAATATTTTATCATTTTCCCTACCTACCCTTTAATCCTATCCGACCATTTATCCTTTCACCTCTTAATCTTATCCTTCATTTTCTAAGTTGTTCTCTATATAAGAGGATTCCTCCATCCTTTCACAACACTAACAAGAAAATTAATCTTCATATGATCAATCAAGCAATCAAATGTCTACACAACCACAATCCATTCTTTGTTGAGCTCTTGTGTACAATACAAAATCTAAGAGCAACCATATCAAATAAGATCAATGGAGATAGGAAACAATGGAGATCAAAACCTACTAAGAATGTGAATGGTATAATCTTTCATGTTTTGATTTTTTACATGTTTTAGTTTCTTCATTGGTGTATGGTGGAGTCTTAATTGTAGAACTAGGGTTTTATGTGGTTGGATCTTTGTTGGTTTTACAATATTTTTATCATTCCATTTTCACCTTATTCACTTCTCATTCCTAATATTTCACCAAATTTTATTTCCATTTATCAAAATTTCAATCATGGTGATGGAATGCTTTTTGAATTATCTCCTACTAATGTGACTATACAAGAGATGCAAGATCTTGAAAAGGTCATTTCTCTAGGAAAAGTTGATCATGCAACCTATTTTTATAGGCTTAATGGATTGGAGTCTTCATCAATATCATCCTTTATTGCTCAAAAAGATTTTGTGACAAAGCTTTGGCATTAAAATCTAGACACTTGAATTACAAATATCTTCAATAGATGAGCACACATAGATTGGTGATTGGTTTACTGTAGACCTCTTTTTTAGAGGGATTTTGTCTTATTTGTGTCCTTAAAAAACATCATAGAGATCCCTTTCATAAGGGTATGGCCATATGTTCTTTTTTTTTCATTGAGTTGGTGCATAGTGACATTGTCTGATTTCGCACTCTTTCATTTTCATAGGTCAAGTATGTGCTCACCTTTATAGATGACATTTATAGGAACACATCGGTGTTTTTTTTTAAGTACAAGGATGATGTTCTTCAACACTTTATTACCTTTCTTGCATTTGTGGAGAAGTAATTAGGTTAGTCCCTTCAAAAGATTCACATAGATAATGGGGAGGAGCACCTCAATCAATCATTTCAAGATATTATTTTTGTGCTCAAGGTATTATTCATTAGAATAATGTTTCATACTACGTAAAAGTGAAGAAAAAAAATAGAACCTTACATGAGGTTCCCAATTATATGATTCAATTTAGGCCTGTGGATTGGGTATTTTGGCTAGAGGTTATCAATTGTGCCAACTATATTCAAAACCATATGCATCACAAGGCAGTGCATAATATGACTCCTAAGGATGACTGGTCTCATTTCAAGCCCAAGTTCCCCTTTTTAGAGAATTTGGCAGTGATGCATGGACATTAGTTCTAGATGGTGGACTCAAGCCAATGAAGAACAAGACTCAATAGTTCATCTTTGTTGGCTATAGTGAGGATGTGAAGGTTATTGATTGGTCAATCTTCTCACTCAAGAGGTAAAAAATTTTTGTGATGTTTATTTTGATGAGTCTTTCACTCTTAAGGATTCTCCATCACAAGCCACTCCCTCTCTTATTTCCAATTCTTCTCGAAGGAGTTTTTTCGTCCACAAGATGATAATGATGATTCTACAGATGATCATGTTCCTAATAATTGTATTGATCTAGTCATTGAAATTACTCCATCTTATCCTTCTCCTCCACCTTCACCTAATTGACCATTATGCACTCATACACTTACTGAAAATTTTTGGTTTTCTTATACGTAATCCCACAAGTACACGATTCAATCATTCCCACACTTTGGGTATTAGTATTTTGATTCATGCAATCTCTATTTATCCTCATAAGTTTTCTAATACAACTATAGGTTTTCTAGAATTTCATAATTCTATGATAGAGGATTATTCTTCTTTGATGATGAATCATACTTGGGATTTAGTTCCTCTTCTTAAAGGAAGAAAGTTGTTTCAATGAAAGTAGGAGTATGTTGTGAAGTTTTTAGATGATGGTTCCATTGATAAGTATAAAGCTCATCTTGTGGCTAAGGGCTTTTCTTAGGTTAAGGTTATTGACTATTTCAAGAATATTTTCCTTGTAGCTAAGATGGATCTCATTCATCTTTCACTTTATATTACTACATCCCAATGTTGGTAGTATATTAGATGGATGGGAAGAGTTACTTTTTGCATATTGATCTTTAGGAGGAGATCCAAATGGTGTGGCTACTAAAATTTGTGCAAGACCCTTCACTTGTTTAAGCTCCAACATTCATTTTATGGTCTCAAACAAGATCTTGGAGCTTGGTATGAGAAGATGAACAATTTTTTGCTTACTTTTGGATTCACTAGTTGTAATTTTGATCCTACAATTTACATGTAGAGGCATGGGGGGGATCTTATTATTCTTATTCTTTATGTGGATGACTTGATTGTCACAAGGAGTTATCATATCATTATTGAGTATACTCAATGAGCTTTGATATAGAATTTTGATATGACAAATCTTGGTTTGTTGCATTACTTCCTTAGTCTTCAAATTGATCAATCTTCCTTTTGCATTTTTCGCTTTGAAAAGAAGTATGCTATTCATTTACTTCATAGATTTGGGATGGTTGACTGCAATCCATTCTCTACTCATTTTCAATCAAGTGTTGTGTTGTCTACTAGTTGTACTACTCCATTAATTGATGGTACCTCGTATCAAGGGTTGGTTGGCAGCCTTTTGTACTTGACACATACTCATCTTGATATTTCCTTTGTAGTTGGTCTTTTCTTCTTGTTCTCTCAAGATCCTAATGAGTCATTGGAAGGAATCCAAGCACATCTTACAGTAAATTTAGGGCACTACATTGATTGGCATTCACTACACATCAAGGGATACTAAGATTGTGGGCTTCACTGACTCAAATTAGGTTGGTTATTTTGATGATAAGAATTGTACTTTTATTTTTGTCTTTTATCTTGGATTGGGTCTAGTTCCTTGGTCTTGCAAGAAGTAAACTACTATTGCATTATTATCAACTGAGGCTAAGTATATAAAGGAGTAGTCTTGGCTACTCAAAAGGTTGTTTGGTTTTGACAATTAATGCCTAAGTTTGGCTTTTCTACTAATTATCCCACTACTTTTGGGTGTGATAATTAGAGTGGCATACACTTTTTTCACAACCTAGTGGATAAGCAACATGCTAAGCATATTGAGATCCACATGCACTTCATTTGGCAACTCATTTAGCATGGTGTTTCTGCTTTGAAATATTTGCCTATGAAGAAACAAATTGTAGACATATTCACTAAACCTTTAGCATCTCCTCACTATATTAAGCTACAATCGATTCTACAAGTGAAGGAGGTTGTCCTTGGGGGGCCTTGGGGATTCCTCCCCCCTCTCACATTTTTCTATTTTAGAGAGGATTTTTCTCCCATGGTGTTTTTCTCCTTTTCTTTGGTTGTGAGAAATTGCATTTCATTTCATTTTAGTTGTACATGGGTACCACCTATGGCATTGTTGCTAGGACCCACAGTGCATCTCATATTGTATATTGCATTTTCATTTACTAATGGTATCTCTTGCATATCTCTCTGTAAGTTGGACTTAAGGGGGGTTGGCATACGTGTTTGTTCCCTATACACTTAAGTTTTTCAATTAGATAAAAAAATTTATTGTTTAGGTTCATAAAGTAGGTGCATTAAAACTTTTGTTTGTCAGTCACCACATATGCTAGAAACATTAATACTAAAGTCGGTTATTGCTTCTACTGAGAGAACTGATACCAAATTTAGTCACAGTGTTCATCCCAAGTTCATATGTGCTTTATATGGAGGGTTTTTTTGTATATTTGTACATCTCATTCACATCAATCTCGTTGTTCCTTGACTAGTGAAACTAATTATTCTTTGGAAGATAACATTAATCTAAAAACACATCACAAAAATATAATACTATAATAAAAATAAATCAATAACTATATATGATTAATTTTTATACTAAAATATAAATGTTCAAAATTATTTTTTATTTTTTTGTATATTTGTACATCTCATTCACATCAATCTACTTGTTCATTGACTGATAAAACTAATTATTCTTTGGAAGTTAACATTAATATAAAAAATCATCACAAAAATATAATACTATAATAAAAATAAATCAATAACTTATATATGATCAATTTTTATACTAAAATATAAATGTTTCAAAATATAAAATGCAATGAAAATCAACATTAAATAGTTTGCAGTTACATGTATAGAAGCACTTTTTTCAAAAGTATTTACTAATATTAATTTTAATTGATACTTTATGTAGGACAAATTACCATGGTACGCCGTATGATACTTGTCACAACGATTTAGAAGTGGCGTATGTATTTTATAGTTCCTGTCATTATAACTCTGCAAAGACTCCAAAAGTAATATTGTAAAAAATCTTTTCTATGCCAATCCATAAGCACCTTATCTTTTGAAAATCAAAACCTTTTCCTTTATCTTGCATCCTACGATAAATAGTTAGACATATAATTAGTATTAAAAATAGGCACCCCTATACTAATAGAGATCTTTCTCTGTTTCTTTTGTAAATATAATAAAAGTATGAGATCTAGAAGAATATTTCTTTTAATTGACCTGGTTAGAAAATACAATATTTATTCTATATTATGTTTAAAAATAATACAAATATTATCATTTTAAAATTTGATATTTTTAATTATTTGATACAATATTTTAAATACAAATACAAAAATTCATTAATTTATGTTACTATGGTAAAGAATTATTATTTTTTTATCATTTATCATCTTTATCTAAGTATTGATTATTTTATTTATTATTTTGCATCTAACCTTGTCACTAAAGGGTGATCCTTGAAACTTACATATAACCTTGTCGATACAAGCCAATCTTTAGAACTTACATTCAACATCACTCTTCACTTGCTATGTCATGTCTATCTATTATGATAAATACAAATTTATAATTAATATAGATATCTTACATATTTCTATTTAAAAAATGATAAAAAAATATTACTTTAAAATTACTTTATGTATATTAAAATTTAGTTATTTTATTTTAGAACTATATTATTTACTACTTATATAAAATAATCATAAATATTAATATTTTTAAATTTGTTAACTCCTTGTAAAATGCACCCTGACATTAAATATATTTTAAATATTTAGATCCAAAAATATTAGATAGTCATTAGATTATATTCACTACAAATTCAAACACCTTATTATACCATTTCACCTTGGAAAGTTAAACTTGAACCTCAAATTCAGAGTTCGAAGATATGATTTTATTCTTAACCGTTGGTTCTCCAGCTGCGCGTTTCAATTTCTCACCCTAACCCAATCTTAACCATTGGTTCTCCTGATGCGCGTTTCAATTTCTCTCCCTAATTTACTGCTCTACCTGACTTTTCACAATGTGAATGATGCCGAATGCTCTACCTGAAGTTTGAACATGGATCAGCTATTTAGTCCACAAACAAAACAAAAACCCTATCAGAAGAAATTGTGAAGTTCGAACATGGATTAAGCCGATTTTCCCTTCACAAATCTGCCATAGCTGAGAATTTTTCGTGCATTATAAATTAATCACAAGAAGATGCCTATCATAAATTATGGAAAACTGGATTAATATAGTCACAAGAAGATGCCTATCATAAATTAAATTGTTGTTGAGTAAAAGTAGCTTCTCGATTCAATTGTGTATAAGATGTTTGCATCTTATATACAGTTGAATTCCGAAACTATTTTTGCTCTATACTATGAATTGTGAAAATATCTTAGCATTAATTGAATTGTTATTTTTAAGTCATTTTCAATAAATCTCTTATAAGAGAACCATTGATTTCTCAATGTTCTAACTTCTGACATATTTCTTCATCCGTTGAGGTTTGAGCTTGCAGAAGGGAGGTTATGGCTCGGAAAAGATGTGCGAGAGATTAAGATTGAAGAGAAGGATTCAGAAATCTCTGAAGTTCAGGGTCCACAACCATTTTTTATGCCAAAGCCTCAAATCCATTTCATTCTCACAAACCTACTAGATGGTTTTGGTTTCTTAGTTGGCCTAACAACATTAAATCTTTATAAAGTTGAACTGAATGACAAGATCTTTAAACTCTAGTTGCTATTATGTCCAGGTTTCAAAGATTCAAACCTTCATATTTGCAATGGACTTGAGAGATTAAAGAATTTTACTATTCTATTTAGGTTTAGAAGATAAAGGAATCATATTCATTTTTTAAAATAATTTTTTAATGAATGTATTCTTCACAATTATAACATGTTCTATACTGTGTGTATATATTCATTAATATATTTTCGTTTTCATATTTGAAAGATTAAAGATATATGCATTTAAGAAACATACTATTCTATTTAGTTCAAAAAAATATAGGAATCATATTCATCCTTAAAATGTTTTTTAATGAATGCATACTTGACAACTATAAGATGTTTAATAGTGTGTATACATATATTTATTAATATATATTTGTCCTCGTATTTCACAACTCTCAAACTATAAGGCAATAACATCATTGCGAGGGATCACATGCTTTAAATAATGAAACACACATAAACCTTGTAAGAATGAGTTTACAAGCAAGTGTACCTATTAATTGTTTCTTTCGCTTACAACTATACTTTTTCCCTTTACAAAATAAACAACAATTAATTACTATTTTCATAAAACTTTATATCACAAATATCAAGTTTATCTTAACAACACTATTGACATGAACTTAATGCAATGCATCCCTTTTAAATTATTAAATTATTTTTAATATATAATATATATTATATTATATTATATATTTAAAATATATTAAATTATATATTGAAAAAATATATTATACATTATTTAAAATTTGAGAAATATGTATTTAAAGTACAGAAATAATCAAATTTATAATAAATTGTCAAAAATACTAAGTTGCAATTGGTCCAAATGATATTTTTAATGATTGGTTAAAGGACAATACAAACATTTAAAAGGCCTCTAGTGAGACAAACATGAAATTTAACTTAACCCAAACAAATGGTTTGGTTTGATGAATACCAACTTATAATATACTTCATACCTCTATTAACTTATTCATTTTATCTCTTTTCTATTATAAAATTCTCTATTCTTATTAAAGAAAAAGTTATTATGTGAAAAATTAAGGTATTATTCAAATTTTCTAATATAAATTAATTAATGACCATTTCTTCTTATAGTCAAGATAATCAGACCAACAATAATAATGCACTATGTCATCTTCCTCCATTTATACTTTTTTAAGTGTCTTCAAATATTTTATTATTAAAATATGTCTTTCTTTGTTTTCTAAATGTAATAAAAGTCGAGAATTCCATACTATAAATATGATTTTTAGTTATGAAAGAAATTTTTTCTCTTAATCATTTTTTATTTAGATAACTATTGAGCCACTCAGTTAGTAAATTAAATAAGTTATTTCATAAAGCGACATTTTGCAATTGAAAATGGTTTCAAGAATGTTAAAATTATGCTATTCAAAAGATTTTGATAATATCTCTTTCTACCACTCAATAATATATAATTTAGATGCTCTTCTTATTACTTGTGAAAGTTAATTATATGTCCATACTCTAAAAGTAATATATATATATATATATATATATATATATATATATATATATATATATATATCATTTTTTATTTGTTTTGTATTAATTTTCAAAACACTTTTCAATATATTGATATAATTTTGAACTAATTATTCAAAAAATTTATATCTCTCATGGCGAATCTCTCACTTTCGGTCGGAGATTATTTTAGTGGTGAATATTAGCCAATGGCAAATTTGTCACGCTGGCGACCTAGGAAATGGCAAATATTTTGTACCGACTGGGGGTGGCCATGTTGCCAAAACATTATCAATTTCCGTCCAATTCACGACCTGATTGCAATATGTTTTATGTAATTAAATATTTCTGTGCAAGGATTTCACCAATACAATATATGGTGGACACATAGTAAATTTAATTTTTTTTGCCTACACTCTTGGAGGTTGCCTCAATAGATGACCATAATTTACCTAAAGGCATATGAAGATTTTCTAGCTAGGAGGACCCAATTCGCTCGACATTTCACCAACATGTATCTCCATTCACCCCAATTTTCACCAACTATATTGTATCTACAAATTATTTGGATGACCCATATTCACCTCAAAAATTACATAAGTCATGTTATAGTTAAGCGGGATTCGCCAAATATTTTTATACCATATAAAATTCCCATGGAATTAGCCATATAAGGATTAGTTAAAATACATTCAAAGATCTAATCTATCTCTACATATTCTGGTGGGTTCTAGGCTCTAAATTTAATTCAATAGCAAATTTTTAGACCAAGGAAAATCATTGTTGTTGATTGCATTGGCGACTACTAGTGACCTAAAGGTGAGCAATCGTATTTTTGAAGTGTTATAATATTATTCTAAATTTATCTATATCTATTTTCACTATTGAGTTCATTCTTATTCAGTGGGGACCCGTCAGCACCAAGTGGTCAACTAGGAGATTCAAACCTCAGAATTCTAGATTGCAGGTCGTAGGGCCAATCAAACATATACTATACTTTATAGTCTATTATTGCTTCTTCAACAAATTGATATTTTTTGCAACCATTATTTTGTTGGAGATGTCGAATAGGAAGAAGGGTAGGAAACCTGAATGTGGGGAAGGCCATGAGAGGCCAATAAAACACAGAATGTTGTCTTCGTACTTTGGCTTTAGAAAAGAATATGGTCAAAATCAGGAAGGTACATCATCACAAGTACAAGTACAAAATTCACAACCTACACCACATGTTGAAGATAGTGGTAGACCTGATATCTTAGATCAAGATGATCTTGAAGAAGATTTTTTGGTAGATACCCAAGTTAGTTGGAATGATATAATTTACTTGGGTGATAATGCCATTGATGAGAATGTGTAGAAGGGGAAAGGAAAAGCCAGATCAAAAAAGGATCGGGAGTGGGATATGATAGTGAGGAATTTTCAAATTAATTGGGCATCAAAGTATCCATTCATTAAACAAATGGAGAATCCAATTGAAGTCGAGCCTCTGATACAATGTAGGTATAAGATCTGTACTTGGAAACATAACAAGGAAATTAGGTTGCAGCTAAAATTTGACACCATAGAAAAGCATAAGGGTAAAGTTTATGAAAAATAAATGATAGACGAAGTTGAAAAATCAGTGATAAGATGGAAAGAAAAGGAGGAATGTAAGCATGTGAGGAATGCCGAAGAGTATTATTTTCATGAGAATATACATACGAAACCTACTGAAGTTAAAGGTTCTATTGAAGCTAGTTTTGGAAAAGCTATGCAAATAGAACAACTAGGAAAAATTGTTCAATTAAGTGGTTTTTTTTTATATTTTGAGCAAAGTGCATGCTATGATAGATTTCCCATCAATTAGTCATTTATTAGACTTTTTGAAACTTCCTAACTATCCTAATAGTGATTGGTCAGTAAACAATGGATGAGAATGGGCAAGTTGTCTTGCTTTGGTTGAAAAAGAAGACATAAAGGAAAAAATAAGAGAGTCAAACTTTATTGCATTTTCTTTAGATGAAATTACTATAGTAGACAATACTTCATGGGTATGCATGCATGCTTATACTATATATAATCATGCCCGCCAACCTCAACTACTATCTATTGCTAAAATGAAGGATAGTGTGATAACAGCAAATTTATTTCAACTAGTAAAGAGATGTTTAATTGAATATGAAGGTATGGATGTCATGATGGTCGCCAAAAAAATGGTGTGTGTTGGAGCAGATGGAGCTTTAGTAATGCAAGGTCACAGAAAGGATCTTTGTACAAATATTGAAACTTCTTTTGCACCATACATTACTGCAATTCACTACATGGCTCATAGAATTAATATAGCTTTTGGAATTGTGAGCAAGTATGCTTCAGTAAAAAAAATTAAAATTTTAATCAGAGACCTCTACTCACACTTCTGTCAAAGTCCCAAGTGATTTATGGAAGTTCAACACTTTGTTGATGGAATAACTAATGGGAATAAACTTCTGAAGGATAATGATACCAGATGGATCTCTTTGGATGGTCTAGTACATCAAGTTTTTACATAATCCATCCTTGATTGGACTATTTCACACAACTTGCAACAAATCAGAGCAACCAAAATTTCCTGACCTTCTTGGAAGGTTGAGTAATCTAGAAACACTCTTAACTTTAGCAACTGTTTTGTCCATGCTAGAGGAAATAAACAATATTATGAAGGCTTCCCAAAACAGAGCTCTATATATTTCAGAATATGATGCGTTGCATAAGATGACATGCATGACCCTAAAAAATCTCTATCAAAATCAACCAACACTGTCTAATGAAAAATTTGTTAAGTGGCGGACACTCACAGATTTGAACAATCCTGATAACTTTTTACAAATCGGTGCAAACAAGGAGGTATGTTCCAATGTATGGGGAGTTGAGATACCAATGCACTTCTATGCCACAATTGACTTCGAGGAACTATGAAAGTGCCCCAGGAAGCAACTAACGAGAGTTACAAGGGAAGATTTCGACAAGATTCTTGAGTCTGTAACTACTTCTGTGAAGAAAATTGCCTATGATATTTCTTCATAGATTAGAAGCATATTCCCTTCTAACAACCTACTCAAAGCCACGTCTATTGTGTTTCCTCATATTTGAGTCTCAACAGTGCAGTTGATTTTCGAGCTAAGCTATTGACTTTGCTAAAACAATTTTGCATATCCACAAAAATTGAATGGAATAACTATAAATGGAATATTAGACAAAACTCATCTTAGAGAGAAATAATCTTATTTTAGATACACTATGAGGGAGCAATATGGTAGAATGGATAACCCTTGTGAAGAGGGATCAATAACAAGGCTTTGGAAATATATAGCTGAGAACACAACATTGCATGATTCAATGCTAGAATATTTGAAGCCTCCTGATTTATGTCTTACCATTATATTGGGTTCAATGGAAGATGCAAGAGTTTTCAGTGCTTTGGGTCTGCTAAAATCAAAGCTAAGAAACAAACTAGACAAAAATTTGGAAAATCACTTGAGGCTCTATACATCTAGGTATGATGTTCACATTTTTCCTTATGATAGGGTACTGAAAATCTGGAGGTCTAAATGTGAAAGAAGAGGTTTGGGAAACACTTCAAACCAAAGTTCTAGAGGGACTATTGACTTATGTACTGGACCTACTGGTAGCATTGAGATGCAGTTCAATGAAGGTTTTCAGACTTAGAGTGAAGAAAATACAAACAAGAATCAAGAAAGCTCTGAATTTGACGAGGATGAATGAAAAGTATAAGAGATTTCTATTTATTAATCTTATTATTATACCTCATCATTCATATTATAAAAGCATATTATTATGGTTGATAACTTAATATTTTATGAGTCTGTCAACTTTTTGCAATTAGAATTTAATATTGATTTGTAATTGTATTTTTCAACTTTCTATTTGTAGATTTAAAATAGCATAATAAAATACCATAATGTGTTTATTGATACAAATATTTTTATTTAGAAATGTTGAGAACTTATATTTTCATTAACTCTTTCAAAATATAGTCATATGATATAATTCATTCAATACACCACTTTGTGTGATTCTCCATGCAAAAGTTAATACAAAGTTTCAGAACCCTTTGCAAATGACCTTGAATTCCCTTTTATAGAAGCAAGGAAGAAACAACATCTTCAAGTCAATTTGCAACAGAAAAATGTAGAAATGTTAAAACTTGGGAGAATTTGAGAATACAAATTTACAAGCTGAAGGTTTGCACTATGCATCGTAGATTCATAGGCTAGATTAGCAATAGCAAGTGCTAGTTTTTTCATGTTCATAAAACAAATTTATTTCATGCGATGCCAAATTCCAACTACAAAAAACATAAAATCTTGAAAGTAACAGTAAAAATAGAAAATTGCGCAATACACTATGAATCTTGAGATTTATGTGCCAGTTTTTGTAGGGTACTCCACTCTTCGTCTAATGGAAGGTCAATATTCTTTAAACTATGGAAACTCAACTGCAACTTCATCAACAATCTATATTTAGAAGAGTGATTTGACATCAATGTTTCACCAAATACCACATTCATAGTTGTAAATTGTTTGATGAATTCCAGAAAGCTTTGGGGAGTTGTGTTCTTAGGAAGCAAGTCTAAATCAAACTTCATTTTTATCTCGTTGTTTTTTTTGTAAGATTCTTTTCCAATGAATTTATTTGATGGCTTAACAGTCTTAGGAAAACCAAGTTTAATCAAGTAGTTATCTTTTCTTGTATCTTCAATAACTTTTTGCCAAATTTATCCATAACTTCTTATGTTTCCTTTAGTTTCTAGTATTTTTTAAGGATAGATGATGTCTTAACTATGTCATCAATGCGGTTGTTAATTCCCTTGGATGCCAAATAGTTGTCACTGGTACTATAGACTAGTTGAAAAATCTATTTTGCCATATCCTCTTTTGAATAAACATGCATGCTCTTCTCAATGTTCCCTTTGATTTTAATATAAATTAATCTTAGACTTTCATTCAATTGAAACCATTCACACAACTTGTCAATCCTTGACATTATTTTCCGCCAAATGTTTTCTTGTATATACTTCATTGTATATTTCATATTATCTTTCAATCTATCATCCAAAGTTTTAATTTTATCATTTGCATTGTGCAAGTCTTCTTTCGTTTCTACACATTTTTTTGTTTCTTCCTCTACTTTCTCTTCCAAATGTTTTCCTTTTCCCTTCTCATGATCTAATAGGTTCTATATTTTTCTTATTTTGGTAGCAGCAGACTCATAACTTTTATATAATTTTTCAAAACTAGCTCTTTCATCATCAATTTTTTTATTGGTTTTAGCCAGTTTTTTGCTTAGCTTCTTCAATTGTGCATCCATCATTTCTTGCTCTACAATTTCTACTCTAGAGCCTAGATTTTTTATCCTTTTCTGTAAATCATTGCACTTGTTATTTGCTTCTTTCCTCTTTGATTTTTTTGTTTTCCAAGTCTTCCTGTAACTATTCTATTTATTTCTCCAGTTTATTTGTTCTCTCTCCACCTTAAGCAGTGAAGTGTAGACCACTTCGTTAGTCTTTTTTGACACACTAATTTTGAACACATTTTGTACTTTGGAAAAATCCATTTGGAGGGTGCTAACTTAAAATTCATAGGGATCTATCTAACTATGTGGTCGAATTTTATCTTTATTTGGAAGCATAACAACGATGAACTCCATCATATCTTTGTGTGGGTCATATGTTAGAAATACCATGTTCCTTGTAGGTTGTTCATCTAAAACTTCAGTCAAGGCAACCCTACGCAATGCCCTTTTTTTTTCTTTACTTGCATTTGTTAAGTGATCAAATTTTTCATAGTAATCACAAAATTAAAAATTAGGGCTTGCTGAAGAAATTGAATATTTTGAAAGGTGAAATAGAAAAGGCTCTAGTTCCACCTATGTCTGTGGTTTAATTAATGCATTACGAGGAGTACCAACAATCATTCCTGATCTTGTCCCACTATCACTTTCATGTGTAGTTTTTATAGTCTTTTGAGGGGTCTATTTTGAAGCTACAAATGATATATTTGTAGTGGCAGTGGCACTTGATATAGGATTCTCAATAGTATGAGTATCTACCACTAGTGGCCTCTTGCAAGAGATATTTTATTGTTGCACTTGTCCAAGACCAAGACAACTAGTATCAGTAGTAGTATCCATGCCAACCCCACCATTTATAGTGGCACCTGAGTGAACACTAAGAGGAATGCTATCCAAAGATTCCACACCAGTGGTAGTGGCACTTGACTCACCACCAATGGTAATACCATGATGTGGTGGTGGTTGGGGATTTGAACCTGTAACAAATACAAGTGGACCCTGAGGGTAATGAGATGTACCTTTTTCATGATGAATCTGACGAATCAAATCCAATGAATGGTTTAATAGGAGCTTTTGATTTTGAATCTAACGGAAGTTGTACCTCAAGTGGATACCAAATGTCTTTTCCTCTAGGACCTAGACCACCACCTTCAAAACCCATTTTTCCACAATGTTTGCCCCTTTGCTATATTTTTCTATCATGGACTCATTGACTCCATCTAATATTTTAGGGACTATGGTAGTTGTTGGGGTGGGATTAACCTCATACTCATTTTCATCATCACTCCTATCATATGTTGTTTTGGGATACTCCATATTCCACAATTTGCTAAACTCTACATCCTCATTGATGGACTCAAATTTTGCATTGGTCTTTGGTTCACTGAGATTCTTCCTCATAGTCAAAAAATCATTTATTTTGGTTTGAGTCCAATAACTATCTTTACATTCTTGCGGAATTGTTTTGGGAATAGACTTGTTAGATGGATTAGCAAATCTTTGGTAGAAATTGTACGAACTCCTATTTTGGATGCCCTCCTTTATTGTCCTTTGTTTGTGTAGTGCCATAATTTGTGATGACAATTCTTTTGTTGAAATGTTATTGTCAGAGGCAATTTTATCCATATCTTTTTTTACCTCATCCCAGGAGTCCATGTTTCTAAGATTTTCTAGCAATGGTTTACTTTCATGTTGATATAATGCTGAAGAGTTCCCATTTTTCTTAAGCCTTTCTTGAACTATATCGATTGGATCATACTACCAGAGACCCTCATCACAAAAGCTAAAACCTACCAAAAAATTATGTGCCACATTGAATGAATTTCTTGCAAATGTGAACCTTCCACATGAAAAAGGCAAGGAAGAAAATATTCTTTTCTTTTCCTGACCATGGAAGTGCCTATCTATTCTCTCCAACTATCGTACATATTCCAATGCAAATACTTTTTTTGTAACATGTATTGGAAGTCTGTAGGATTTTACTACTGATCCGTAAAACCTTAACACAGTGTATACTTCTATGAAGAACCAGTCAGCCAATTGCATTTGACTTCTGAATTGAATTCAATCACTACAAGACATAGGTAATCTAGGCATTGGAGAGCTTTTAATTTCATTATGTACATTGGTATCAAAAATAAGTCTACAAAATGGTTGTAGTTGTTTTTGTTCTCATGTATCCTTATCTTTGGTGTCCATTACTATATTGGACACTTTATTCTATTCCGAGTCTTCTCATCAATCTTATAGTTCACAATGTGAAGATTGTTGGTTTCAAATATTGCATGATACTTGGATAGAAGAAGATAGCACAATTAGGATGATAACCTAAATGTCTTACAAGAACCTTTTTTTATCATTAGTAATTATTTTTGCATGGATTGAACAATGTGCTCAACAAAATTATATCTTAATGGTTGACTTACACAATGGATGTTAAAAATCATTTCAAGAAGGCTAGCACCCACTTCCCTATTATTTTCCAATCCTAGGAAAAATGTCATCAAGGAAATAGTATCCCGAACCCATGGACCAAAATTGTTATAATCATAAGGAGGCTTATGATTCCGATCCAATGGAGTGTCACACATTATTAGACCTCTAAAAAATTAATCTCTTCGACTTGGATTGAGACTCTCATATTTCTCTAGCATCTTTCCTAGGTCAATGTGGATGTTTAAGTTTTGTGCTTCAAACCCTAGGTTCAACAAATGAGAAAATTATCCCACGTTTATGGATAGAATTTCCTCTTTCGTATTTTTATTGACAAATATATTTTTATATTCATCATAATTTTTGGTGGAGACCATGACAAATTTAGGGAAATGGAATAGTTCAGGTAACACCATGCTTCCTAATCCAACATTCCATGATACAATTTTATTTGTTCTTTGTTTTGACAATCTGTTGAAAATAGTAAATTTTGCCTTGCTTGGACCTGCTGCCTTATTACGCAATGCATATCTAATATCTATGATACACTTTTTACTATAGATAGTAGGGTCATAAATATCATGGCATTCGTCAATGAAACCTGACATTTTAATAAGTTTGGTTAGGTCTATTTTTTTTTCACTAGGCTTCTTGTTAAACTAGTACTTCCTTGTTTCCCCATCGCTATTATTGTTAATAATTCAAAATAATGCTAGATATAAGCTTGAAAATCCTAACCTTCAAATTGAACCACGAGATTAAAAAAAGAAAAAAACGTGGGATGTAGGTGTTGTAGATTTTACCTGAAATTTCTATTTCACTAGATTGGTGTAGACAGACTCTGTTACAACTTGCATTCTTCAATCTAGTAGTTGTTTCTAAATCTCTGTCGATTTAGTAGTTTGTCCATGAAATGAAATATGATTATAATTTATGAGTCACTTATTTTGAGTATACTAAAAAGTACCAAATTAATGCCTAAAGGGCAAAATATCTAGAATCCTTTTGTAATTTTATAAATTATCATTATATCTATTCATCACAGAAGGACAAAAAATTCATTTCTTTAGTCTAAATTCTGAGGACAGTGAACACATTACCAGAATCAAGTGACGATTCACTTTTCTAGACTATTTTTTAATTCTTGTTAATCCTTTTCAACTTCCACCCAAAATAGAGCTTAATTATAATAATTAAATGTAAAATGTTCAATTCTAGGTCAAGTTCTCAAAACTGTGTTTACTTCCCACATTTGGGCCAAAATCCACCCTAAGCAATTGACATGTGCTCATCCAATGAACGATGATATTTGTTGTTAGTTGTCATGGGTCCCATGACTTTTGCTATTTCTAGGGCACACCACTAGACTTGAGTCACTTTTACAGATTATTTTTGAAGTCTTTTTAATCCTTTTCAACTTCTACCCACAATAGAGATTTATAGATATAATTTTAGTTAATTAAATGTAAAACATTCAACTCTAGGAGAAGTTCTCACAAATGTGTTTACTTTCCAAATTTGGGTCGAAATCCACCCTAAGTTGTTGATCTATTCTCATCCAATGGACAATGGTATCTGTTGTCAGTTATTGTGGGTACCATGACTTTTGGTATTTTTTGGGCACGTCACCAGACTCAAGTCACTTTTCTAAACTATTTTTAAAGTCTTTTTAATCCATTTCAACATCCACTCAAAATAGAGCTGTATAGACTTAATTATAGTTAATTAAATGTAAAACATTCAATTCTAGTTGAAGTTCTCACAAATGTGTTTACTTCCCACATTCGGGCTGAAATCCACCCTAAGTCATTGATTTGTGCTCATCCAATGGAGGATGGTATCTGTTATTAGTTGTCATGGGTCTCATGACTTTTGCCATTTTTTGGACACATCACTAGACTGGAGTCACTTTTTCAAACTATTTTTTGTCTTTTTATTCCTTTTCAATTTCTGCCTGAAATAGAGCTTTATAGACCTAATTATAATTAATTAAATGTTAAACATTCAATTTTGGGTGATGTTCTCACAAATGTGTTTACTTCCCACATTCGAGGCGAAATCCACCCTAAGTCGTTGATCTGTTCTCATCCAATGGATGATGATATCGGTTGTTAGTTGTTGTGGGTCCCAAAACTTTTGTCATTTTTCAGCCACGTCAACAGACATGAGTCACTTTTTCAGAATGGTTTTGAAGACTTTTTAATCCTTTTCAACTTCTCCTGAAATAGAGCTTATTACATTTAATTAAGTATACAATTGCAAATTTAGAATTTAACTATACTTAATTAAATGTTTATCATTTATGGAAGTCTTCTGATAGAAGTTTGCAAAAAAATGTTTATCATTCCTTTGCATGCACTAGTTCAAAACTTCAACAACAAGTAAGTTGGAATTTTAATTCACTTGTTTTTCATGAGATAATCATTTTTTTAATATATTTTTAAAATTATAATCAATGATAATTAATGTACAAATAATTAATGGAATGAACTAGATTTTTTTATATATATTAAATATAGAGGAATAAACATTACATAAAAAAGATCACAGTATTAAATTTATTTCCATTGTTTAACAAAATATTGAAATAACATAGCTCATAGACAAAAAAATAAAATGTAGCTCATAGACATTGTGATACTTATTGGATGCTATTAGTTGCAGCCAATCCTTGATATTATGTTTTTTCAAATACTTCTTTGTCAAGCACTTCAAATATCTTTTTGAAAAGGTCATCTCAGAAGTGACACTAAGTTTGTTCTTTAACTTTAGAGAAGAAATTAGAATAGACCTGTTATTTTTTTATGGTGAAAATTAAATCTTATATCCACACAAATTAAAAACTATTTAAGATATTTCAAAACATAATTATTATGCTAAGTATCTAGCCATTGCATGATGGAAGCAAAAAATAATAAATTGAAATAGAAAGAATTTTAATATCCATAAGAGGCAAACTGAAATGAAATAGAATTTATAAAATTATCATTAATATATATGTTTAACAAATTTATAATTTTTACATGTCTGAGTGCTTCAAAAACTTTAAATCTAAAATGATTGAGCCTGTGAGGTCATGAGGAAATAGCCAAAAAAACAAACTACTAGGGGGTCGGGGCTAGGGCATAGGTAGTGGACACATTCATGGTTTACCCTAAGAATTTCGGTCTCCTTCCATGTAGAATTCCTTAGGGATTATAAGCTGTGAGAATTATTCAAGCCAACTGTAGTTTGGAAATTCATCTAGGAGGAACCATTTCTGGAGAAATTCCCTACCAATCTACACCCATTTCCTATGACGTGTCAACTACTCCACATTCAAGTTGAAAAGAAATGGATGCCTAGACACTGACACTATTTGGTCAGGAAGGAGAACCTTGGTATATTCATTCACCCAAGGGATCCCAACCCCTACTTTTGCAAAGATGATAATAGTAATGTCATCTTCAAGGAAGTCTTCTTTAAACACCTTCCTTAACAACATCAACATAGCCACCTTGCCTCCTCTGAGGTCCATAAGAGATGCCAAGAATTGTGACATAACATCCATGTTAACACAATATCTATTTTTGTTACACAGAAAGTCTTTGCCCAACACCATCCTCACAGCCTCATTAGTGAACATCCCAATGTCATAATAGACTGATTGGAGGGTTTTAGGAACTAGAAGGACAACTGAGAGGGGGGTGAATCAGTTGTGAAACAATTTTATATAAATGGTAATCCAAATGCAAATTATTCCAACTTAAACTTAATGTTTGTAAAATAAACTTAAGTACTGGTAAAATAGATTAATAGTTATAGCAATACCGGTTTAACTTAATGCATAAAACAGAAAGAGAAATAACATCCACAACACATGACACAGAGATTTTTATGTGGAAACCCGGTAAGCAAAAAACCACGGTGGGAAACCTTACCCACAATTAGTTGATACTACTGCAGATAGTATGAGTATACAAATGGGTTCTGCACATGTAGAAAGGCCAACTGCCTAAAGCTCACTGCTCAATCACAAATTAGGTGTCACACTAACTAGGCAATTGGATGGTTAAATCCAACGATAATGTATTGCATAAGAAAGAAAATACAATGCTGGTTTCAGTATCGGTTTAAGCTCGATACATATTCATAACCTTCCTTTAACCTTCAAATAATGTCTGCATGATTCACACAAAGATTTTCCTATATTCACTCTTTAATATTCTCTCATGCCATTTCCATATCCATGTACTCATTTTATGCTCAATAAGATCTTACATTTATACAAAACCTAAGACCAAATATATAGGTCGGCTCACCAAGGATCTTACAATTAAAATCAATTACAAATAAGTCTTGATGCGATACAACATGTCGGCTCAATACAATTACCATATTATCTAATCAATAAACAATCTCCATAATGTGTGATGCTGATCTGGAATATGAAACATGTACTGGTCCATAACCTAGACCTATCTATCGGTAAAGGCAAATGTTTCAACCCTATTGGACCAATAAGAAAAACATCAAATGTAAGCTTCCAATTAATGTCTTCAACATAACCAAATGATCTTCAAATGATAACAAGTTATCACAGTCAGTGAATAATATAACCTATCAGTGAACATATACCAGTGACTGTGCATAAGCCACTAACCATAATATGTCGGTTCAACAATAAACCAATATGACCATAGTGCCAAATCAATAATGTAGATCTCTAAGAAAGTAAGTGTTGACATAAATGACAAAACCAATGTAACACATGATGAAGTCATCCATAATACCAACAATCTCCCCCTTTGGCATTGATGACAACACTAAATAGAAAAACATCTAAGTGCCAAAAATAGAATGCCAAAAATAAATAGACCAACAATCTCCCAAGGGTAGATCAACACAAAGTTCTATAACAAAAATAGAAACTAAAAACCAAAATACATCTCTCCCCAAAGTACAATATTCTTCCATAGGTATCTCTCCCCCTTTGACATCAATTGCCACAAAAGTTAAGTTTCCAAAAACATATCATTCAGCTAACTACTCCCCCTGAGAAGTAGCTCTCCTCCATCAAAGCCGGAAAAATATTTTTCTTTTAGTCCTTAGCAATTTGATGCCAATCTTCATCATCTAAGTTTGTGTCGGTGGGGAAATTAACCCAAGATGCTCTCTAAGATATTCAAATATTTCCTTAAGAAAGGGCTTTGTAAAGATATCTGCACTTTTCTCTTTAGTATTCACATAAACCAATTTTACTTCATTTGCTTCAACATTCTCTTTTAGAAAATTATACTTAATAGAAACATCCTTTGTCTTAGAGTGAAATACCAGATTCTTTGATATATCAATTGTTGTTGAATTATCACAGTAGATAATTATTGGTTCTTTACATTTTACCTTTATATCCTTCAACATTTGTTTGATCCATAATACCTGAGTAGAATTAGTTGCTGCTACAACATATTCTGATTTTGTTCTAGATAACGATGTACAAGTTTGTTTTTTGCTTATCTAAGAAATCAATATTTTTCCAAGAAAGAGTGCACCGCCAGTGGTACTCTTTCTATCATCTACATCTTCTGCCCAATTAGCATCAGTGTATGCACATAAATTAAAATTTTCATCCTTAGGATACCATAAACCAAGATTTGTTGTACCTTGTAAGTACGAAAAATCCTTTTAACTGATGATTCATGATTTTTTTTTAGGATTGCCTTGAAATCTAGATATAGTGCATACTGCATTCATTATATCAGGTCTTGTTTGAGTTAAATACAATAATCCTCCAATCATATATTTGTACCTTATCAGATTAATAAGAGTTGAATCATCCTTCAATGTTAATTTATCAGTTGTAGTCATAGGAGTGCTTACCGGTTTGGAATTTTTCAAACCAAATTTCTTCAAAAGTTCCTTCTAGTACTTTGTTTGACATATGAATATACCTTTATTGGTTTGTGAAATCTACAAGCCTACAATTTTTTTATTTCTTCTATCATAGACATTTCAAATTCTTCCTTCATCTTGTTAGCAAAGTCCTTACATAATCGATCTTCACCTGCAGAAATGATATCATCTACAAATACTTCAATAACTAAAATATCATCATTGGTAACTTTGTAATATAAATTATTGTCAGAATTACCTTTTGTGTAACCAAGCTTCAAAAGATATTTATCCAATCTAGCATACCAAGCTCTGGGAACTTTCTTCAAACCATATAAATATTTCCTTAACCTGCAAACCATATCCATATTATCTATCAAAGAAAATCCATCAAGTTGTTCAATGTAAACTTCATTCTCAAGATCTCCATTAAAAAATGCACATTTTACATCCATTTGATAAACTTTATAGTTCTTATAAGCTGTGAATGCAAGAAATAGTCTAACTAACTCAATTCTAGCTACCGGTGCAAAGGTTTCATTATAGTCAATTCCTTCTTTTTGTGAATAACCTTTACAAATTAATCTTTCTTTGTTTCTTATTAATTCACCATCTTCATTAAGTTTATTTCTATATACCCATTTAGTTCCAATTACATTTTTGTCTTTACGCTGGGGAACCAATGTCCAAGTGTTATTCTTTTCAATTTGTTCTAATTCATCTTTCATTGTTTTTATCCAATGTTCATCTTGACATGCTTCAATAACAAATGCTGGTTCAACTTGAGAAATTAAACATACCTCTTTATTTGTCTGTCTCCCTCTAGTCATACCACCTTGATTCTTTTTTTCAATTATCGATTCTATGAATGATTGAATCTTACATACCTGGGTTTGTTCTGATTTCCACTTACATGTTGTTGTTCTTTAGTCACAGTTGATTTTTCTGATGATGTCATTGTGACTGGAATTACATTATGTACCAGTGCAATCTGTGTCGATTTATTTATAATCATTTTAACTATCAGTTCTATAGATATTGAATATCCTCTAAAATGTTCATCTTTCTTCACATTAGTACTCTTAATGATTTTTTGTAACTTTTTATTGTAACATCTATATGCCTTTCTTTTAGATGAATAACTAGGAAATATTCCTCCATCACTTCTAGGATCAAATTTTCCAATATGACTAAATGATAGCTCATAAGGGGTCTTACCAATTTCACTTTTGATATGAACTCTATTGAACATATAAATTGTTGTATTCATTGATTCTCTCCACGACATATGAGGTAGATTTGATTCCATTAACATGGTTCTTTCTGCATCCATAATAGTTTTGTTCTTCCTTTCCACAACTACATTCTATTGGGGTGTCTAGGGTGCTGATAGTTATCTTCTGATTCCATTCACTTTAGAGAATGCATTAAATTCTCTAGATGTAAATTCTCCTCCTTTATCTGATCTGAAACATTTTATTTTCTTGATGGTTTCATTCTCTGCAATTGCCTTGTATATCTTGAATCTTTCAAAGGCTTCCAATTTCTCCATGAGAAAAGTAACCCAACACATTCTAGAATAATCATCAATTATTAGCATAAAGTATCTATCTCCTTGCAGACTTCTTGTTCGAGATGGGTGACATAAATCACTATGAATTAAATCAAGAATATTATTGGATTTCTTAGTGATTCTCTTAAATGTTGTTCTAACTTGCTTTCCCATTTGACATTCCTTACATACCTGATTATGAGGTTTCACAATCTTAGGTAAATCGCTTACCACCTTAGTTAAACTGATCTTTACAATGCAATCAAAATTTACATGACAACGTCTCTTATGCCATAACCAACTTTCACCAAAGTGTGCAATCAAACATGTCTTATTATTGGTATTCAAGTGAAAGATATTACCTTTAGTCTGATTATCGGTTGCAATCTCCAATCTAGTTCTATTTGTGATTTTGCATTTCCCATTCTTGAATTGTAATTGAAATATTTTTTCAACTAACTGACCAACACTCAAAAGATTATGCTTTAAACCTTCTACATAGTAAACATTATCACTATTATGCTTACCATCAAAAGATATAGTGCCTTTTCCTTTGATTAAACAAGATTTATCATCTCCAAACCTTACTAGACCTCCATGAATTTCCTGAAAAGATAAGAATTTTCATTTATCACCAATCATGTGATGTGAGCATCTAGAATCTATTGTCCATTCATCCTTTTCTTCAATTTTTGCTGCCAGTGCCTTCTCTACCAATTTGAGAATAGGTGTTGATTGATCTTCTTTTATTGCAATAAAATCTCATCCGCTATTTGTTGGATCTTTATCTGAATCATTTTTAACACCTTCATCTACATAGTAACATGACTTATCTTTGTTTTTCTTAAATTTGTATCTTTGATATTCAGGGTTAGGCTTATATGATCTTTTTTCTTCCTCCCTTAGTCTTGCATGTCTATCAAGACATCTAGAAGCTATACGACCAACTTTATTGCAATTAAAACATTTGAAAGCTGCTTTACCTTCATACTTACTTCCTACTAGACCTTTAGGCATTTTCCTTGCAAATAGTGCTTCAAGTTCTTCAAGTTCTTCATTTTCTCTTCTCATATCTTCAAGTTTTCTTGCATAAAGTGCTTTCCAATAAGTTTTGTTAGATGACAATGATTTTGATGATGGTGATTCTTTAAAAGATAAATCAGTCTTTACAGTAGCAATAGGACCAAACTCTTCAAGTTCAAATGCTAAATTTTTTCTAACCAAAGTATCTCTATAAATTGAAGTATTAGGCATTGTTCTCAATTCACTAATAGTAGTCACTTTCATTTATATGCCGGTGGCAATGCTCTTAAAACTTTAGACACAATTTCATCTTCACATAAGGATCCTCCACAACATTGTATTCCTAAAACAATTCCGTTAACTCTTTCCATAAAAGAATGAATTCTTTCGTGTCTTCTTTCATTTTTAAATTTTCATACTTGACCCAGTAACATTCCAATTTTGCAATTTTGATAATGGTATCTCCATTCAGTGTTTCCCAAATAGCTTTAGTAGTAGATCAGTCTGATAATCTCATGATTTACTGATTTGATAATGCACACAAAAGTGCTTCTCTTTCCTTGCAATCATTCTCCAAGTCCTTAGCCAATGTTGGTGGATGAGGTTGATTCAAAACTAGAGCAACATAGTCATTCTTTGTAACTTCCCATATATGTCTTCCAATGTAGTTTAGATGTGTTTCCATTCTGATCTTCCATATACCATAGTTAGTTCCATCAAGTTTTAGACTATCCTTCCAAAAAATATTTGCTATCATAGGATCTCCTCAAGCTGTTAGGCTTCCACAAAAAGAGGACTTAGCTCTAATACCAATTGTTAGGAACCGGAAGGACAAATTAGTTGTGAACCATTTTTATATAAATTGTAATCCAAATGCAAATTATTCCAACTTAAAATTAATGTCAATAAACCAAACTTAAGTGCCGGTAAAACAAATTAAGAAAACTAGAGCAGTACTGATTTAACTTAATGCATAAAATGGAAAGAGAAGCAACATCCACAATACATGAAGCAAATATTTTGACATGGAAATCCAGTAGGGGAAAAACCATGGTGGGAAACCTTAACCACAATCAGATGATACTACTACAAATAGTATGAGTATACAAATGGGGTCTGCACATGAAGGAGGGCCAATTGCCTAGAGCTCACTTCTCAATTAAAAATTAGGAGTCACACTGACTACAAAATTGGATGGTTAACTCCAATGTTAATGTACTGCACAAAATAGAATCTGCAATACTGGATTCAGTACTGGTTTAAGCTCTGAACATCTTCATAACCTTTATTTTAACCTTCAAATAATGTCTATGTGATTCATACAAGGATCTTCTTATATACGCTCATACTATTTCCATATCCATGTACTTATCTGATCTTCAATAAGATCTTACATTTATATAAAACCTAAGACCAAATGTATAGGTCATCTCACTAAGGATATTACAATTAAAATCAATTACAAATAAGTCTTGATACGATACAACATGTCGATTCAATACAATTACTGTATTATCCAATCAATAAACAATCTCAATAACGTGTCATGCTGATCTGGAATATGAAACATGTACCAATCCATAACCTAGACTTATCTGTCGATAAACTCAAATCTGTCAACCCAATCAGACCAATAAGAAAACCACCAAATATAAGCTTCCAATCAATATCTTCGACATAACCAAATGATCTCCAGATGATAACAAGTCATCACAGCCATTGAACAATATAACCTATCGGTGAACATATACTGGTGACTGTGCATAAGCCACTAACCATAATATGCTGGTTCAATAATAAACCAATATGACCATAGTGCCAAATCAAAAATGTAGATCTCTAAGAGAACAAGTGTTGACATCAATGTAAAAACCAATTCAACCCATTACGAAGTCATCCATAATACCAATAGAGGGTTGGGTCTCTAATGGAGCCCAAAAAAGCCCTCTAGTCCTCTGCAGAAATGATTCTCAAATGGATAGGTGTCTCCATATTGATAAATCAGAATACCAAATTAAACAACCTAATCCTATAGACCTAAAACAGAGGCAAAATTTAAATACCATGAGTTCTGATGATTTATGTAGCAAAGGCTAATTGAAGATGAAAGAAACCAAAATTGTATATAAATAGCCAAAGCTCTTTATCACAATAATTCATTCTCTAACCGTATTAATTCCTATATATTTTAAAAAATCTTTCTTATATCTCTGCAAATCTTTCCCATAAATGCACTAGTGTGCAAAATTGGAAACAACTATAAACCAGTACCAAGTACCACATATATTAAATGACTGGAACATAAAATATATGTGGTACTTGTCAAAGATGTGAGTAATCAAAGATGTGAGTAATCAACAAGTGAATGATATGAATGCTAACAAAGTATACTTAATTAGATCCTTGACAACTCCTTGTTAATGCATTTCAGCATTACCTCAGTCTTAAATATCTCCACACTATATCTCTTTAGACAACCCTAATATTTTCTTCAATGATCACACATAACCTTTTCTATATTTTATCTCACACATGTAAACCCTAGACATGATGTCCTTATAAGGGAATATCATTTCATGTTGGTCCAATAGGATTACACTACAAGTTCCTAGGTACAGTGCATCTTAACACATTTGGTAGCATGACACAAACACACTGCCAAAGTGTCAGTGGATGATAACTCATCACCCATTGTAGTAATATCGGTTTGTAACTCATCACAGATATATATCAGTTAATACAATTTACTGATTACTGGTTATCAAAAATGAAGACTGGAATATCGTAGTGTTCTGATCAAAATTTAACGACCGCTTGGGTCCTTCATACCACTTGAGATCCTTGAACCGCTTGGGTTCTTCATACCACTTGCAGTCTTCATACAATCTATGATCGGTAAACCATTTAATGCAAAACATCAATAGTCTAAAGACTGCACATTCAATGATACACAATACCGATTGGAACAATTATCAGTTGAGAATAATTCATACATCAAGAAAGTGTGTGTCCATCAATGAAAATCAAAACATCATCAAAATGCCAACAATCACCCCCTTTGGCATTGATGGCAACACTTAAGAAAATTTTGACATCTAAGTGCTTTTACAACAATAAAAAAAAAGATGCTACAATCAAAATTACTCCCCCTAAGCATATAAACTTCTACCTTTGCAAAAATTGCAATTAAGTGCATGAAATGGTAACATTCACCAAAATTTTTATGTACACTACTCCCCATTTTCCAACAATGACAAAGTAATGCAAAGTAACCCCTTTTTCCTTATACAATAAAATAGAGTAGATGTTCATGACAATAAGGAATCAAATTTCTCAAAAACAAATTTAAAGTTCTGCACAAAAGTTTTCATGTCCAATGTCTATGACTCAAGTAATGAGGTAGAAACCTTACTTTTAGTCTTCATCTAGAATGCCAGTTCTTCCATTGCATAAATGGTACTCATCTCTTGAGTTACCGTGATAGCTTCCAAGTTGAGAAAACATCTTTGAAAAACCTACAGTTTTGGCAATAGGAGTAGTTGAAGCTCCTTCAAATCTTGAGTCTGGTTGCTGATCTCTAAGTCCATCTTGGCAGTTTGATGCTAAAAATGATGAACAGTTTGTCCATAGGAAATGATGAAATCATAGGGCATCTTGAAGTTGCTGATATATTCCTGTAACTTCGATTGGATTTGAGCTTTTTGTTTGAGCACATCTTCAAAAAATAGAAGGGGTTGGCAGATTTTACTCAAAAGTAATTTACCCTCACCCATAGCAACACTAATATCTTTTTGCTACTTCAGTAGTTGTGTCCTGAGTTCATTCATTTGCTTGACTAATGCAATATTGAGTGCCTTTTCATGGTTCTCTCTTGTAGTTGCTTGATCAACATCTTCCATGCATTGTACCTAGTCCTCTATTATGGTACTGAGAAGTTTGAGCTTAGATAGAGAGAAGTTAGTACTGGGGAGGTTAGTACCAGGAATTAGACTGGTAAGGGTGTCAACAACAATTTGTATGACATTCTATTCTTTCTTCCTTGGCAATTCTTCCAGTCTCTCCTGTGCAAGTTTGATGCCTCAAAGTAGCTCAGACTCATTTGTTGATTGAGTTAGACATGCAAGAGTTAGATCAATAGGATTGGTAGAATCAACCTACTTGGTTTAATCACTAGTTTTCTTAGGAGTCTGCCCTCCTTCTTTGGTCTTGATCTCCACTTGTTTTCTCTTCTCTTCTTCCTTCTCCTCTTCCACTCTTTTATTTTCTTCTTCTTTCTTCTCTGACTCTTTCTTTTTTTCCTCTTCTTGTTTCTTCTCCATTTCTTCCTTCTTCTTATCCTCTTCCTACTTTTTCTTCTCTTCCTCCTTCTTCCTTTCTTCTTCCTTCCTCATCTTCTTCTTTCTTCTTCTGTTCCTCTTGTCTCTTATCTTCTTCTTTCTTCTTCCCTTTTTCTTTTCTCTTATCTTCTTCTTTCTTCTTCTCTTCTTCTTTTCTCTTATCTTCTTCTTTCTATTTCTCTTCCTCTTTTCTCTTATCTTTTTCTTTCTTTTCCTCTTCCTCTTTTCTCTTGTTTTCTTCTTGCCTTGCTCTTTCCTCTTGTTGTTTCTCTACTTTCTCTTTGTCCTGTTTCTCTTTCTCAACTTTTTCTTTGTCTCGTTTCTCTTTCTTATCTTTTTCTAATGCATCAACATCAATAGGGTCAATTTTTTCTATCACTCTTTCACCTTGACTATCAAATACCTCATTCGGATTGTCTGAGGATAGGTTAGGTTCTTGATCAACCTTCCTAGTGGCTTCAAATACTCAGTGTATTTCAACAGTAGCTTTAACATGTATGTGTGTATCTTTGTATACTTCAAAAATTTTACCTTCTAGTAAACTGAGTCACCTCCTTCTCATAAAGAAGATGCCTTTGTTCTTATCCATAATTTCAAATAACTCAGAATTTGAAGCATCAGGGAAGTATTGTGCAAAAATTTTCTCCTTGATCTCTTGTTCTCTTTCAATGGCAATGCGCCATTTATTATCCAAATAATTATACAAAGAATTTGGAATAGCAAATCAAATCTCAGAAGATGACCAATCATTAATACATAAATATTTAATGACCTCCTGTTCTACCTCCTCTTTCTCACTATCATTAAAGTCATCAAAATGTTCCTTTAAGTCATCATGCAATTTCCTCCTAATTTCTTTATTGTCCTCTGTCAGTGTGTCATTGGTTTATAAGAGGTAATATCTATATTTACCAATGTAAAAGTTGCTAGTACATTACTGATAGACTTCGGCTTTTTGATTGATTTCCTTGACTTCTTTATTTCACTCTTTGGTTCAGTGTCCTTTGACTCCATTGAGTGATTCCTAGATTTCTGCTTTCTCTCAAATACTTTTGCTGGAATAATCTTAGGTTTCTTTTTGGCTGGTGACCACTTGGTCACTTTTAGACTGGAAGATGCAACCGGTGCAGATACCAACGGCACTGCTTTACCTTTTTTCTGCTTCAGTTCCTTAATCGGTGTGACCCTCTCCAAGTAGGTACCGGTTCTTTTCTTCTTTGCATCCAGTGTTGAGGAAAGTACGGTAGAGGCATACCTAATCAATATGTCATTCACCACTTCATACCCCATAGGGCCAACTACTTCCTTTCTAGGTTCCAAAACTTCCATTATGTAGTCATATGTCCTTATTGTGAAGAAGATGTCATCTTAATACTTCTTCACTATATCATCAGATATCCTCATTCTCTGGTTCATCTTTCATTTGAATTTGTCAAAATACTTATCTAGAAGCTCAGGATATGTAGTTCCCACTACTTATAGAATCTCCCTAATATGTCTGGAAACTGGTAGGTTAGTAGACCATTGAACATCACTGACTCCAGGGAAATAACCTTGAAAATATAAGAATAGACTGACCAGAAGTTGGCCAAACTTGAACCTTAGTGCTTTATCTTGTTTGATAGATTTCAGATTCACCAATAATTGCTTCTGTAAGTAGGTACATAGGTCATATTTAGTATCTTCCTTGATCATCCTGTAAGCAGCATTCACCACAACAGCAAGGATAGAATTCATTCTACTAGCACAAAATATCCTGTAACCAATCATCATGCAAGCATATTTTACTAGATGATCAAAAATGGTGTTGACGGTCATTTCCTGTTGGTCACTCACAGAATCGGTGAGCTCTGTCATCTTAGTTTTGGTGACCTTCCATATAACTAGTACTTCTCCAACATTGCAAAATCTGGTGATGACATGAATCACTTTCGATGTGATGTTATGGGTCCGCTCGAGATACATCTTGTCACAATGCACTTTGTTGGGGATAATGCGAATATGTTCTTCTGTAAATTCTTCCAGAAAGTATACCACATTGTGTAGTTTCATCTTCTCAAGGATGTAATACTCTGGTTTTATCTTCTTGTCATCTCCATAGAACAGACTTAGCTAGGAGTGAATTACTAGGGATCCTAGGTCTTCCAACTTACAGTCTATATATCCTGAAATATCTCCCTCAACAATAACTCTGACGAGAATTTGAGATAGGGCATTGTATCTCATTTTATTTTGAAGAAACTTAGGTGTATTGATAGGTGCACTAGAACTAGAATGTAATGCAAAAGCCATAACCAAATGATAAGAAATAATTTCAGAAAATACCTTCACAATCTGAAATTTAGGTTTTCCAATATCACGCACAATACACCACTTTGGTTGCTAGTTCACCACTTAGTGTTCTTCATTGATTGCTTGAAGATGATTGCAAGATTTCACACATGATTTCTCTAAATGCAAAACAAATTGCTTTGGATGCTATGCTCTTGAAGATTCTTCTTTTGAAAATCTAGATAATTGAAAATGATGATGAAAACCCCTTTTAAACAAACTCTCACCAACCATAATAAATGCATCACTGCTAGGGTACAAACCCTAATTTTTCCTTTTATCACTTTAGATCTTCTATCGACTGACAGGTAACATATACCAGTAAAGGTCTTTATCGATATAAACTAGGGGTTTGAAATATTTCACCGATATGTTCCCCCTAAGCTTTTCTAAAGCTCTATTTTCCGGTTCAAAGACTTCCACACTAAGTACAGAAGCATGTTCATCCTGTGACCTTTATTCTGATTTCTTTTTCCAAGTTTTATTCATTTCCATCTGAATGGTTTTAACATCAATCTTTCCTTCTGGAGTGATCTATATATCATCAGATAGGTTCTTTCTCAGTCCAAAAGTTCTGGCAGTGTGTCTCGATTTGTTGCAATGATAGCATACCATTCCAGGTGTTCTCCATGGTCCATTATTAATACTTCCATTCTACCTTCTTCATGTTGCAGCAGTGTGACCACTACCATGATAGATCAAACAAGTTGCTTTCCAACTAGTTATTGCTTGATAACCGACTGACCGATGGTCATGTATTGTACTGGTTGGGATTCTAGTTCACAGGAACTTCCAAAATAACTCCTTGAGTACTTCACGAATATCTCCTAGTGTTGTGCAAAAGTGACTTGCATTCAAATGCTCTATGCCCAAACATGTTGCATGCATAACAGTTTCCATTGAATCTATTGGATCTAGGCATATTGTTTTGAAAATAAGAAAAATTGTTGTAGGCCTTGCTTCTACACACATTGGCAGTATGTCCAGCCTTGAGACAATTAAAGCAAATAGGTTTACATTTTTCCTTACCTTTATCCTTGGATGCCGATTGCTTTTTTGATGTTTCATCTTTTGCTCTAGAGGTCTCACCTTCCTCATACCCAAAGAAACCAAGTCCAGTGGTATCCTTTGTTGGCTTTATCGATTCCAACTTTTGCTCTAGCTTAGCAGTACTCTGATTGAATTTGGCAAGTATTTCCTTTGACTCAGTAAGTTCCTTGGAAATAGCAACATTGGATTCCATCAAGGTTGAATTCTCAAAAATAGTCATGTTTATTTCACCTTGCATTACTTTTTTTTCCACTTTACTCTCCTGGAGATGAGTGATAAGGGTACTGATTTCTTGCTTCATCTTGGAGATCTCATGATCTTTGTGTTTTACCAAATCTTCATCTTTCCTTTTGTTCTCAAGCTCCTGACTCATTCTAATAGTCAGACCTTCCCACTCCCTTCTCAGATTGACTTTAGATTCATTCATTTTTTCAACTTCTTCAACTAGGGCATCCATGTCACCTTCATCAAAAGAGCTATTTTTAGTAATTTCCATTAGTTTCTTAGCATGCTCTCTTCTCTTTGCTAAAGAGGACTTATACTTGACTTTGAGTTCATCATAGGCTCTTTGAGTCTGAGTGAGATGATGAGTAAGTTCCCTCACACTGTATTCCCTCATATCTCCTTCCAAATGGTTAAACTTATACAAAGGTAGCCTTTGTTACCAATTGATGAATACTAAGAGGGGAGGTGAACTAGTATGCCAAAAATTACTATAAGAAAACTCTTAAACAATTTATCAGATAACCGGTGCAACAAAATCACTAATAAACTAGTTAAGATAAATGTAAACCAAATACCAAACAAAGCATTTACCCACAAGAGCACAATCACCACAACACAAGATATTTGATGTGGAAACCCAAATGGGAAAAACCACAGTGAGCAGAAACTCACAAGTAACTATCTACAGAATAGTAGCCAGACCAGTTAAGCTCAGACTGGTTTAGGTCATACAATGTTCTTCACCAAAAAAGATCCTGTTAGGAATTTATATCTCTGTTAGGAGATAAGTCATGTTAAATACTAGCCATTAGAGAATTTAAGATCCACAGTTCTGAACCACCTTGTTAGAGGATTTACAAAGGATTTGTTGAGCCTACCCAGTGAAGGGCTTTAGACTTGTCGAAGATGTGAGTATTCAATAAGTGAATGATCTAGATGCTAGCATAGTATGCTTAATTAGATCCTTGACAGCTCCTTGTTAATGCATTTCAACATTACTCGAGTCTTAAATATCTCCACACTCTATCTCTTCACACAGACCTAATATTTTCTTCAATGATCACACATAACCTTTTCTACACTATATCTCACACATACAAACCCTACACATGATGTCCTTATAAAGGAATTTGATTTCATGTCGGTCCAATAGGATTAGACTACAAGTTCCTAGGTACATTGCATCTAGACACATTTGGTAACACAACACAAACACACCACCAAAGTGTCGGTCGATGATAACTCATCACACATTATAGTAATATTGGTTGGAAACTCATCATAGATATATATCGATTAATACAATATACTGATTATCAATTGTCAAAAATGAAGACTAGAAGATCATAGTGTTCTGATCAAAAGTTAACTACCACTTGTGTCCTTCATACTGCTTGAGATCCTCAAACCGCTTGGGGTCTTCATATCGCTTGGGGTCTTCATACTGCTTGCGGTCTTCATACAATCTATGATCGGTAAACCATTTTTTGCAAAACACCGATAGTCAAAAGTGTACACATTCAATGATACACAATACCGATTGGAACAATTACCGGTTGAGCATAACTCATACATCAAGAAAGTATGTGTCCATCAATGACAATCAAAACATCATCAAAATGCAAACAATCCTGGGGATAGAGTGGATTTCAGTTAGTGACCAACATTATCAATCGTGACATTTGATACGTATTTATTGAATCCAATTCCATTTCAGGCACTTTATTGGTGAACTACATTTTCTTCACAAATTTGGATTGAAATAAAAATTCAGCCATTGATCTATGATCATTGAATGGTTTAAAAGCATTGATGGATTTAGGTACATGTCACCCTTCACGTGTCAAAGAGGTCACACTTATCGATATATCATGTAGAGTTTGAACTCAATGTGATTAACTAATATGATGTGATGTGCCTTGTCTATTAATGGAAATGAATTAATGAAATTACCAATAAAATATATTGTTTCCATAAATAACAAAATATTAGCCAAACAAATTAAATAATTTTAAGTGGTGGATAAAAATTGCAAATACACTTGAATAATTTTTCCTTCGAAATAAATTTTTTGTCACCCATACAATTATAGATTTGTTCCTTTAAATGAAAAATATTAGCCTCCTACAATATATATTTTCCCCACAGAACAAGGTATTATTCACTAGAATTTTATGTAATTCTCATATGCTAGAAAGAAATCACCAATACAAAACTATTTGTTTTCCTACTTTGAAAACAAATTTTGCGATCAATGAAAATTTCTCCCAAAAAATAATGTTTGATTCGCCAGGCTTTTACACTTTTTCCTAGGGGGTGGTTTTTTAAAGTTATCCCTACTTCCAACAAGCAGTTCCTTGTGTGTTGCTTGCCTCCTTTTTTTATGGCCAAGGTTGGGTCAGGGGGGGTGGGGGGGGGCTTTATGTTTAAATTATGTTATTCAAAAGATTTTTGATAATATCTCTTGCTACTACTCAATAATATATAACTTAGATTCTGTTTTTATTACTTGTGAAATTTAATTGTATATATCCATACTCTATAAGTAATATATCTATATCATTTTCTATTTGTTTTGTATTTATTTTTAAAACACATTTGAATATATTGATATGATGTTGAAATAATTATTTGAACACTTTATCTAAACATACTTTATATGAACTAATTATTTAAACACTTTATAGCTCTCATGGTGACTCTCTATTAGCCACTTCTGGCTAGTGGTTCCTTGTGTGCTGCTTGCCTTCTTTTTTTATGGTTGAGGGTGGGGGGGCTTTACGAGCTTCCCATCATGTTATGTCCCACAACCTTGTTCCACATGACTGTCCTGCTTTTCAGAAGGACCCTCTTGTGTCAGATTCTTCTTGTTTCCCTTCTTCTCCTCAATACCATTTTGACCTTCTTGCAGAACTTGAACCTTTGACTTATGTAGAGAAACTCTAGGGTAGAAGCCCTATGAAGATGGGGAAATCTTCTAACAATCCTTCTCCCTAGGCCAAATGTGTGGTTAGTTAACATCAAGTGGAGGTACCTGATGTGTTAGTTAACCTGGTTATTGCTGAACTTAGCCTCTCCTTGGTTGGGAACTTTTTGGCTTTCTGTCCTCCTCTAGACTTCGTGAAAAAATGGGTTGCTACTAGGTGGAAGTTGAAAGGAAGTGTGTCCTCTACTGCTATGGCTATTGGCCTCTTCCATTTCAACTTCACTAATCAATCAGATATGGCTAGTATTCTCATGAATGGGCTTTGGACCTATGAGAACATCAACTTCCTCTCTTTATGAAAATGGAAACCTAACCTTTATCCTTGGGCTAATCTTGGTGTTGTGGCTCCCACGTGGATCTATCCCCTTGGGTTACCGCTTGAGTTCTAGAATCTGGAGATTCTCAAAGGGATTGTGAGTTCCTTCGAGAAGTTCCTTGCTATTGATAGTATAACATAATGCAGATCCTATTTATTATTTACACGTGTTTTTGATATTGTTACTATCAAATCAATGTTGCCTACTAAGGTTACCCTCCTCTCTAAGTTGGACTCTTGGGTTCAACCAATTGAGTATAAAAATGTCAAAGCCTTCTGCCAAAGTTGTGGCCATTTTGGACGTCTTCATTCAGCCTATAGAAGAAATGACAACCATAAACAATTGAGTCCTAAAAGTATGGAAGTTTTGGAAGACGAACAAAGAAATAAGGTTGAGAATCATCTGGAGCAAGCCCCCATGGTGTTGGAAGGTCCCTCCAATCAAGAGATTGAAAATAATTATTTTAAGGATAAGAAGAAGAAGTTGGATAGTCACACAACGTCCTCATTTGTGAATGTAGTATTGTGTGAAATCGCTCCACTACCTATAAATCCTCCTAAGGATTGTCACTTGATCATGGATACTTCATAGAACGGTGAACTATTCATTGACTTGAGCCATAAGAAAGGACATGGGAAGAATGAGAATGCTACTCCTAGAGAAAAATCGGTTATAGCTATTAGAGATAACTTCCTCTCCCCGAAAAAAGATAATGCTAATCAAGAAAACCAAATGTTAACTCCTAAAAAGGAAAACCGTGGAGGGTTTGGTCCTCAAGGAAAATCTACACATTTTGGGATTCTCTTCCACCCCTCCACTAACTAAGTCAAAATTTTGGCTAGCTAAAGATGACAAGGAAGATAAAGAGTGGACATAGGTTGCCACTAAGAATAAAAAGAAGAAAAAAGTGGACGTGAGAGGCAATAGTAAGGCTAGAAGACCTTCTTTGAGAGACACTAGACATAAGGATGCAGAATGACAAGTAGCAGTAGGGAAACAGACAACCCTAGAAGGGCTCTTAGAAAATAAAAAGATGAAAACTTAATATCCCCTATGTTGGGTCAGTCTCTATTCAAGTGAGTAGCATTTCTTTTTCTATTTTTGGTTTTTTTGAAAGTCATCTCTTGGAATGTTTAGGGTTTGAATACCCCGATAAAACAAAATATGTTCAGAGAAAAAGGTCAATATTTTAATGATTCAAGAGACTAAAATGAATAAGGAGAATTTTCAGAAGGCTAATAACTCCTTTCGGGATGCTTCCTTCTTCCTAAATTGTGACTCCAATGGTGCTTCTAGGGGAATTGCCACTCTCTAAAACCCTACTTTTTTTGAAGGCTCGTTGATTCACTATGAAAAAAATTACCTGGTTGTCAAGATGAAAGATCTTAGAACCCATCTCCAATAGTACATTGTTAATGTTTATGCCCCTAATGCTAGGTCCCCTAGAGCTCAAATTTGGTCCACTTTGTGTTGTCTCATTGGGAATCAGAAGAATGACTTGTGAAAGGTTGTAGGATATTTCAACTACCCTTCGTACCATTTTGAGAAAGGTCATGGTTGTGAGGACTACTTAGAGAGTATGTCTGTTCTCGTGGATTTTATCTCCTCCTCTAGTTTGATGGACATTAACCTCAATGGTTCTAAGTTCACTTGGTCTAACCAACATCTTGGGAAAAATTTGATTTAGGTTCGGTTGGGTAGGGTTTTGGTTTCTACTAATTGGTATAAATTTGATTCATTTTCCCTTTGCTCCTTTCTTAGATCGAGATCTGATCATAAAGCTATCCTCTTGGTGATGGATGACCCTTGTGACTATCGTGCCTATGAAGTGTATACCTGTAGCTGCAACACAAAACACTTAATAAATCATTACAAGCAATGGTTAGAAAATTAATCGACAAAAGATAAAACCATAGCTAATAAATTGATTGCCTCCTAGTAAATGTGAGTATGAATTTTTGCTCTCAGATCTGGTTATGCAAATTCCAGTGAAGATGCATAAGCTAGCAATGATAGCATGATTAAGCTACATGATTTCATGATTATTCTAGAAAATAAGATAGAATGAAGATGCAATTAAGCTAAAATTGAACATGATAACAATGCTAAGAATGATTTCCTAAGAGCTATATGCCTATAGTAATAATGCTTGAATGCAAATGAGATGGGATGATTATTGCTCCAAAATGGGGTCTATTTATAGGATTTCCAAGGCTAGGGGTGAGGTGGCAGGAATCAACGATCAAGATTGAGTCTGAAGATATCAATGGTGAAATTGGAGGAGGTTGGAAAAGAGGTTGGATTAAAGGGAACATCTATCATCTGTATGGTGAGAAGTGTCAAGAGGCTTCTAGAAGAGGTTGGATGAAAGGGAACACTTAGTGACAAGTGTCAAGAGGCTTCTAGAAGAGGTTGGATGAAAGGGAAAACTTAGTGACAAGTGTCACAAAGCTTCTAGAAGAGGTTGGATGAAAGGGAACACTTAGTTAAAAGTGTCACAAAGCTTCTAGAAGAGGTTGGATGAAAGGGCACACTTAGTGACAAGTGTCACAAAGCTTTTCTCATGAGAGGGTGAAGTGTTCAAGGAAAGGGGACATGTGGTTAAATGGAATGGGTTAGATTTAGAAGGGGTTAGGTTAGGTGGTTAAAAGTGAGGAGAATTGAATTTAAAAACTCAATAATAGGAAAAAGCTAATTAATTTCAAGAACTCATAATTAATTTGTTTTAATTAATTATAGGATTAGAAGAAATGAATTTGATGGGGAAAAATTAATTAATTTGAATTAATTAATCAATGGGGATTATTGAAATGAACCTGTTAAATAAAACCTTAGATTTATTAATAAGTAGATGAAAATGGAAGATTTAATCAAATTGCTGATGAATTCAATTAAATTGGGGAGAGGGATTAATTAAATAATTGCTTATTCAATTAATTGTCTTCAGACCATTTTTAGGTGTATACAGTGACCGTAAATGTTACCCTTTCAGGTATGAGATGATGTGGTCTCATCACCTGGATTTCAAAATGCTTGTGGAATAGGAGTGAAATGTTCCAATTTTGGGCACTCGTATGTACCAAATTCTTCAAAATTCTTAACTTCTCAAAGACAAGGTCAAGGGCTATATATTTGAATGGAAAAGGGCATTATCTATGACCTACGGAATATTTACTCTAAGATTGAAGAGAAGATTTCACTAGAAAAAGAGTACAAAAAGGAAGTGGATTTGAGAAATCAATGGCTTCTCCTTAACAGAAAGGTAGAGGTGTTTTGGAAATAGAAATTAAGTATACAGTGGCTAAATGAAGGTGATAAAAAAACCAAGTTTTTCCACCAATATACAATGAAGAATGGAAGTAGAAATAGAATCATGAAACTCTTCAAAGAGGATGGTACTACGGTGGAGGATGAGGAGGAAATGGTCTCTCTTTTCATTGATTTACTTAGCTTAAACACTCATAAAGGCCATAGTGGTCTCTAAGAACCTCACAACCTCTCGGATGTTATCCCTAAAGTTATTGGGGCTAAGGATTTATCTATGCTTACTAAAAGGGTCACCATGAAAGATATGCAAAATACTTTGTTCTCCTTTGCCCCTTGTAAGGCCCTGGGGTTGGATGGATTTCCCCTAGCCTTCTTCCAAGATCACTAGGATATTGTGGGATTTTATGTCTTTAATGTGCTTAAGGAATCCTTCAAAATTGGTAAACTCTTAAAATAGATCAATTCTACTTTTATAGCTTTAATCCCCAAACATGATAATGATCTTTCAACCAAAGACTTTAGACTTATTAGTCTTTGTAACATGGTCTACAAGGTCCTCTCTATAGTGCTTGTCAATAGAATAAAACCCTCGCTTGATAAGATAATCTCAGGTAATCAGAAAGGGTTTGTGAAAGGGGGACACATTCTTGATGATGTTATTGTGGCACATGAAATTTTCCATTTGAGAAGGACAACAAAAAACCTGTCATGGCTTTTAAACTTGATATCTCTAAGGCCTATGACATATTTTTCTGGTACTTCCTCTTTTAATTCCTTAGGAGATTTGGGTTCAAAGGAAGATTCTTAAAAATGATAGAACAATGTGTTCATATTCCAAAAAAAAATTCCTTCTTAATGGGAGTCCCAAGGCCTACTTGTCCAGTGAGAAAGGGATTTGCCATGGAGATACCCTATCTCCCTACCTATTCATCATTGTTGTTGAAATCTTGGGTAGAAATATTGAAAAACTAAGAAGGATTGGCTCTCTCAAAGAGTTCAGGGTTTCTTATACTCACGATCCCATCACCCACTAGCAATTTTTGGATGATACTATAATATTTTGATAGGCCTATATCTCTGAGGCTAAGCATTGGAATTTTTTTTTAGGAAATTATGTTCAAATCTCTAGCCAACATATTAACTATGAAAAGAGAAAGATATTCCTCGTAAACATTAAACCCACCCTTCAAGCTAAAATCTCCACCATATTAGCTTTCCAAATTGCTACCCTCCATGATTCTTATCTTGGGCTTCTCCTCATCTCTAAAGTCCCTTCCTCGGTCTTTTGGAATGACATTTTTGAAAGGTTCCAAAAGAAACTCATTAGATGGTAAGGGAAGCTCCTTAGTATGGTAGGCAAATTACAACTGGTTAAATACTATCTACAAAATTTACCTATCTATTACCTTTCCCTTTTTAAAGTGCTTAGGGTTGTGGCTGAAAAGATTGAAAGAATCCAAAAAATATTCCTCTAGTTGAGCACTAAAGAAAGAAATAGAATTTCCCTACTTGCTTGGGAAAAAGTGTGTAAACCTGTAAAGGCGGGGCAGCGAGGTATAAGGAAAATTAAAACCTTCAATAGAGCCCTATTAACTAAAATTGGATGGTAGTTATATGAAGTGGAGAAGGATTGGACCAACATTTTGCATGCTAAATACCTTAATACTCAGAGTTCTGAAAACTTCATAAACTTAATGGAGCTACCTTCTAGTTCATCCATTTGCAATAATGTTGCTAAAAGTAGAAAGGACATTAAAAAGAATGGCAAAATGATTATAGGTAATGGGAAAATAGATGACTTCTAGAAAGATGTTTGGGTGCACCGCTAGGCTCTTGTTGATCTCCCACATCCTACAAACATATATGCCTTCCTTAGTAGATGCTATGGGGTGAAATTTCATGACTACATAGTGTGGCAAGAGGAGAGAGATGCTTGGAGAAATATGATAGAGACTATCTCTAAGTATTCAGATATCCTTGTGAAGGTTAAAATTCAGCTTATGAGGGAGGCTAAGGAGCTCTTAGACCTTCTACCTGACTGATCCCTTTTCTCCTCTCATATGGAGGATGAATGGATATAGAAAATTAATTCTACATGAACCTTCACTATCAAATCATCTTACTAGGATGTGGAGGGAGAAAGAATAGAGAATTGAAATTTAGAAGGAAATCTGAATCAAATGCCTAATTCCTAAAATTAACTTATTTTGGTGGGCTACGACTCATGGTAGGATTCTGACTATTGATAATATTAACAAGCAGGGCTTCTCCTTTGACAATAGATGTGAGCTTTGTTATAAGGACATGGAAAATATAAATCATATTTTTCTGCACTGTTTTAATGCTCAGGAAATTTGGGATTTTATTTTGAAGGACTTGAAAATTAATTGGATTCATCCTAAAACCATGAGAAATTTAATGGATTCTTGGATTAGGAACCCCTACTCTCACCCTATTGTTAAGAATTTGTGGCTTCAAATTCCCCCAATTATTGCCTAGAACAATGGGAAGGAATGAAATAACAAAGTTTTCAAAGAAGAAAGGAAAAATAGCAATGTTCTCGACAACATCATAAAAGAACACGTGAGAGAGAATGTCAATGAAAAATCTCCAGGTATCTCTAAAGTCTTACCTACCTTGTTGGACCTACACTTAATAAAAAATTGGGCATTCAACATTACTTCTTGAAGATTAACTGGAATAACTGGTTACTGAGAAAAAGTTGCACTTGGCTTCCTCCAGATACGAGATTGTTTAAGTGTAATTTTGATGGTTTCTCTAAAGGTAACTTTGGTTTGTCTGGGGCGGGTGGCTTAATCAGTGATCAGGGGTGAAGTTTGATTGAATTATTTGGTACCAATTTTGGGATTGGTATGAATAATAGAGCTAACACTATGGCAACCTAGATGGGCCTCTCTAGGCTTCAACATAAATCGATGGGGAAAGTAATCCTGAAAGGACACTCAAATTTGATTATTACTCAAATTTGATTATTGACTATCTTAATAACTCTGTTTCTTTGCTGAGCGAGATGAGAGAGATTATAAACAAGTGTAAATTCCTCCTTAATCTATTTGAGAATATTTCTATTTAGCATACCTATAGGGAGGGAAATATGGCTACCAATCTTATTGCCAATTAGGGTTTGAGTAATGTGGATTGGAGGTTTTTTAACTTTAGTGAAATCTCCAAGGAGATCAAATTGGATCTTTCTCATGAAATGCTTAAGTGAAAACAAGGGAACAAGTGCAGATACTAATAATGCCTTCTTCAAATTTTTAAAAATTATGTGGAACAATCTCAAATAGAATGCAAATTCATAAGAACTAACTCTTTCTTTTTCCACATAGAACTCATAATTTCCTATTACATAATGAATATCTAGTACATCAAGGAATGTCCAATGAGAACCTTTCCTAAACCACTATATCATATTCCCTTACTATTTCATCTACAATACATGAAGATATATGTTTTTTATTAGGATGAATAGGTTTTGAGAGGACCAAAAACTCCTTACAACAAGTTTTGAAGGGACATGAAGATATATGTTACAAGGATACATAGTTTCTCTAACATATACGAATCATCAAGATATAATTTTTTCCATTCAATATACATAGAAAATTGATATAACAAGCTAATCCTATAAACATAGATTTAGATAAGAGGATACACCAAATTTTCTTTCATTCCATAGCATGATCACTTAAATAGCGAAAACAACCCCTAACATGAGCACTAGAAATTATAGCAAGCAAGACCACATAAAGTTGTATAGAAATAATGCTTATCTAAGAGGCATGCATAAGAAATGAATTCACATATCACACACAATCATGATTTCTACAAGGGATTAGGGAGAAACACAAAGCATAAACATGTAAGATCTCCAAAGTTTGGAATGACATTTTCAATAACAAATCTCAAAGAGCAACTCAAGTTACGAGAACATTATAGTACACCATGCAAGGCCAAGAGACACAACCTTAACCAAAGATCCCAGTGTTTGTAACACAGGCTGTGATACTAGATATAATGCCCACAAAGATACCCTAGGTAAATATACAAAAATCTACTAACAAAAAGGAGAGAATTTTTTTAAAAAAATTTTAACCATTACTACTATGCTATCTCAACATTTATTAATGCAATATAACAACCATTATACACAAATGCATCATTAACTATATATGAATCAACATGATCACAACCCTAGTAACGTAACCATAGAACCATATTATGTGAGCAAAATGATTTTTTAATCCATTTACTTCATGTACATAAAATTATACAATGCATGTCCATTACCTAGGGTATTCCAACATCACTACTTGATATAATACAAACACATATCATAACATTTTAGAACATCATAACCTATCATAAAAAATTATCCATTAAATTTCCAATCAACTATAATGAATCATTATCATTTAAGAATAATTTAATCTCATATCATATTCTTTAGAATCTTTAAGAATTAACTAGATCATATATTTCTAATAACAATACTAGAGAAACCTTTAAGATTCACTAAAGCAATCTATATCAACATAAGTATTTTGACCAATCTCTTAAACAATACTAGAGAAACCTTTAAGCTTCACTACATAACTCAAGATAACTAGCTCATTTAATTAATCAACATATTTCCTCACAACTATATGTTTTCCATTTGTTATATAAGATCTAAAACAACAAGCACCACTATTCCAATTTAATTTTCCACAAGCTTACACATACAATTCCTTCATACATTATCCATGAAATGCAAAGTACAAAACGCTCTCTTTCCTTCTCATAGGTTCATGATGTTTTACAAAGAATTACCTAATACAACAATTAACATACCATATTAACTTCACGTAACTATTAAATTATTTCCCTTTTCAATTACATCATATTATGATACATAGAATTTAAGAATACATATTTCCTTTTACAATTACATAGCATCATGATACAACATCTTCTATTCCAAATACATAAAAGTAGCTTCGCATGATGAATAATCCAAGAATCCAATCCACGCACACTAACATCCAAGATGATTGATATCCCAATGGAAGAAGGCATCAAACCACCCAAACACATGGAACTAATAAGGGATTACCCCAATGCTAGGGGATGACATAAGGATCCAACTCACTCAAGACCTGAGCTGACACCTAACAATCATAGGATACGACATGACTTCACAAGACTCCAACATCCAATCACATCACATGGCTAAATCCGAGAAACCAAACTCCAAGAGGCATAAATAACAAATAAAGGCATGTGGATAATTGACATATGTAGGGAAAGATTGTCATCACATGTTATCGTCAGAATAGAAGGGGCCAAGCCTCACCTTGATAGACATGTTTAACCATCTCAACCTTGGAGCCATTCAAGGGAGACTCATTTACCATTCCAACAGTCTTCCCAAGATCATCCCAAGCATCCCTCAAGGGCTATGAGGTGGGACCACAAAACCAATTATTATCTTGTTTAGTGAATTCCTAAATACCCAAACCCACTAATCAATTATTAAGATTATCTCTTTCAATTACAAGAAAAAACTTCATATGGTTCCATCAAGTCTAGACCCCCTCCTAGAGGCTTAATGCTCAAAGGCATGGTCCACACATGAAAGAGCCCACTCTCCCTACCATGGAAAAAATCCATCATTTAAATACATAACAAGATGTATCACAATAACAACATGAAAATTTACCAACAAAGTTCATGTATTAAAGATCATGTCATAAGCGCAAAGAATAATAATGCAACAATAAAGAGACCCTCAAGAAGATATAACCACAAAATTTGGGCAAGAATATGAATCCAAGAATATGAATCCAATGATATCCAATGATAATTAAAAAATCCACTTCTAGCTGCTCACATGTATACAAATGCATCACATCTTAGTTATGTTAATGATGGATAGAAAAATATCAATAAGAAATTAAATCTTCACAAAAAGATGTAATACCCATTTTCCAATAATCTTTAACAACTAACAATTGAAAATTAAATAAGAACTTAAAAATACTTCGCATCACAAAAGATATAAATTAATAATTATAGACACAACAATAAGTATTAATAAAAATCTTATCATAAAATATAATACTGAAAAAAATACTAATTAACTAACTATATAATTTAGTAGTATAAATTATAAATGTTTTGAGAATTATTTTAATGTGATAAAATGCTATGAAAATAAATATCAAATATTTAACAATTACAAATGTATAAAGTATTAATTTAATTTGTGGAGGACAAATTACACATAACACGCCGTATGATTTAGAAGTGGCATATGTCATTATAATTCTGCAAAGTATTAATTAATTTGTGGCACGCCGTATGATTCTTGTCATTATAATTCTGCAAATCTCTACACGGCAGCACTCTACGTGTCTTTACTAATGTTGGTTTATTGCGCTATAAATTATTTCATTTTGTAATAAATTGGTGAGGTAAGTTGCAGCAGAATTTTAACCGAATACTTCCTCTTCATTGTTTCTCTAATGATCTATAAATTAATGTCTCTTTAATCAAGTAGTAAATGATATATATCATTAGATTATGTTTGAAAATAATATAAATTTTTAAATTTTTTAAATTTGATATTTTCAATTGCTTCCTACACGATTTTAAATATAAATGTGAAAATAAACATGTTTAGGGTCTAAGATTGAAACAAATTAATCATAATATTCTCCCACTTTTTGAAGACCTATCAAGAGTTAAAAAGTTATCATCTTCTCAAGGCCTCAAGTCCCATAGAATCAACACACCATCAGTGTTCATTGGCTTCGATAGTGCATTTGCAACATTCACTAAAGTATTAACTTTATCCATTTTCACCTTTTTGTCTTCCACCATATCATGAACAAAATGAAATTGTACATCAATATGTTTTTTTAAGGTGGAAAGTCAGACTTTTCGCTAAACAAATAACACTTTGGCTATCACAATAGAGTAATCTAGCCTGCATCAAAATCAACATCCAAGCACAATATCATAAGAGAAATGGCTTCCTTACAAGAATGAGTAGCTTCCATGTACTCTTCTTCTATAGTGTACAAATAAACTAGAGCTTTCCACTTACTCAACCAACTGATAGCACCATGAAATATCATGAAAACATATCTAGTAGTTGATCTTTTGTTGTCAATGTCATTTGTTGAATTTGAATCTGCATATCCACAAATGCAAACTAAATTTTGAGGTTGAGAAGGATAACCTTGAAAATACATGAACACTCTTTTAGTTTCATCCCAATGCACCCTACCAAGATTAGCTATATACCAACTAAGGACTCCCACAACATGGGAAATGTTTGGTCTCCTACAAACCATAACATGCATCAAGATGCCAATGACACTGACATAAAGTACTCTAGACATGTCCTCCATATTAGTAGGAGATTTTTGACAATCATCCACAAAAAAAGTTCCTTTATAAGACTAGAATGACTATTTGCTTGCATTTTGACAAGTTGAATCTCTCCAACATAGAGTTACATACTTACTCTGGTTCATCCAAAGATTTCAGCTACCTCTATCTCTAATGATTCAATCCCAAGAATATCTCACCAAACCTAGATATTTCATCTCAAACTATTTTGCTAACTAATAATTCAAATCTAAAATCATTAATTACCATACCCAATAAACAACATATCATCGACATAAAGGGCTATGATAGGAATGTGGCCATTTTTAGATTTATAATACACATAATGGTCAAATTTAGATCACATAAATAAAAAAGACAACACATAGGTGTCAACATTTTGATACCATATTCTAGGAGACTTTTTCAAACCATACATAAATTTCTTCAACTTACAAAAAAGGTTTTATTTACCTTTCTCAATGAAATGTTTTGGCTATAACATGTAAATTTACTCCTTTAGATCAACATGAAGGAACATTGTCTTCATATCCATCTACTTAACTTCCAAGTCATAAGATGTTGCAAGTAACAATAGGAATCAAATGGATGTCAACTTATCTACAAGAGAGAATATTTCACCATATTCAATTTGCTCCACCTAATAATAACCATTCATGACCAATAATGCCTTATACTTCTCAACAATACTACCTAGACCTAGCTTCTTTTTTAACACTAATTTACATCCAATAGGTTTTCATCCTTTGGGAAAAGGTACCAAATCCCATGTAGCATTCTTCTTCAATGCAATCATCTCCTCTCTCATGGCTTCCATATAAGAATCTATATCACACATACCCACAGCCTCTCTTGCAGTCCTAGGCTCATCACTGTTAGAAATCAAACCAAATATGCAACTACGATCCAATCATGAATATCCAAACTTATTTTATTGAGAAACTTTAAAACCTTTAACATTGACACCATACCCAACTAAGATTCACTTAATAATCTTCTTCTCCAATTTTGACCTTTTCTCACTTGACACATTTGCATATACCTTGCAACCAAAGAATCTAAAATATCTCAATGAAGACTTCTTACTAGAGCTTGTCTCCATGGGTGCCTTTATAACTAGCATTGAAGTAGGAGATATATTAATTAAATAACATGCAATGGCTACAACTTCAGTCCATAACTTATGTTCAAGCCTAACACCTCCTAGCATACTCCTAGCCTTCTCCATCAAAATTTTGTCCATCCTCTCCACAAATCCATTTTTTTGTGGGGTCCATGGAGTTATCTTGTGTCACTCAATTCCATGGTCCTTATAGATACTGTCAAATTATATTGAACAAAACTTACTTCCATTGTCATTCCTCAAATAGTTAATTTTTGTACTTGTTTGGTTTTCAACCAAATTTAAATTTTTTAAGCCAATTAAAAAATTCTTATTTATTTATGAGGAAATACACAAATTTACCTGTACTATAGTCATCTATGAAAGATAGAAAATACACAGATCTAGATATTGAAGGAACATTAATAAGACCAAACACATTTGAATGAATATAATCCAAAACCCTAAAATACTTTTGAGAACTATAATAAAAAGAAACATAGTGTTGTTTACCATAAACACAATGTTCATAAAATTTAAACTCAAGATTATAGTCATCAAGGCCTTCAACAAGGCTCCTATTTTTTTAGGGCTCTAAGTTCCTTCTCACTAATGTGATCAAGTCTTTATTACCATAACATTTTCTTCTCCACTAGGAGCTTCATCTCAAAGAATTTTCACTCGTAGGTACCCAAAGAGTACAACCATCAGATGTTGAAACAACAATATTTTTTCTCTTGTCAATTTGATGGTGAGAATGAATAATCCAAAGCTATTTTATTAGACTTCACATAAGTGCTATTGCACTAAACCATGCATGCATCTAGGTTATACAAGGTTCCAATATGAAAACCCTTAGTAAGCACCATAGAGCCTCTTATCATCTTACATCCACCTTGCAAGAAACAACTTGCATACCCATATCACTCAACTTCCTAATTGAAAGTACTTTGCATGTCAAACTAGGGATATGCATGACACCATCAATCCCCTTCGCTCCACCATTAGGGAACCAGATCTTAAATCTTCCATGACCAACAACCTTTAGGTGAGATTCATCACTAAAATACACCTTCCCACCATCAAACTCTTTGTACTTCAAAAACCAACCTCTATGAGAGGTCATGTGGAAAGAAGCACTTGAATCTATAAACCACACATATTTTGATTCATTCGTTGCACGGGTTATGACAAAACAATATACTTCATCATGAGAGGACTTATTTGAGTTAGAATCAGAAAAATCTTTTTTTACATTTCTTTCTCTTATCATCCTTGCATTCATTTCAAACATTACAAGATTTTCTATAGTTCCATCAATTCACCTTGGATTGTTTATCAGAAGACTTAGATCTTCTTGAAGACTTGAATTTACCCTTCTTTTCCATTTTATTGCCTTTCTCCATTATTCTAATACAATAAATAAGGGGTTTCTTAGCCATCTCAAAAGATTTCCTTTGCATCTTTTCATATAACAATGAACCAACCACATTCTCCATCTTTAAAGTGGTTGTTATGATAACATAATAAAAAATTACATTTATATTGATCATCAATCTTGTCATTCATAAAATGTAGTTGAGCAACCTGCATTTTGAACAAATTCATGTTATCTACAATGGACCCTCCTTCCCCCATCCTCAAAGAATACAACCTCTTTCTAAGAAATAACTTATTTACCAAGAATTTCCCTTGATAAATATTACCAGTTTTTTTTAAACTACAACTAGAGTCTTCTCCGGTCATGGACATTCAAGAGCACTAAATTTGGTAGACAGATTATTATCAACCCCTTGTATTTTCAATCCATTTAATCCCATTCATCATGCAATGTATTTTGGGGTTTCATCAAAGAAAGCACAACCCATAGATCTCTATCCATGAGCATGTCCTACATTGTGAGTTTTCACAACTCAAAATTGTTGCCATTAAATTTGTCCATCTCTATTATATTAGATGTCCTTTTCATATGAAATTTGAAACAAAGTTATGAACACTAATACTAGATTAGTACAAAAAATAGATCAATCCCACAACAATAGAGAAGTTGGCTTTGCCTTGATGCCAATTGAAAGCAATCCAAAGGGTGGAATAATGCTTCCAATGTCCTTAAAGAGTAAATACAACAACAAAGAATTCTAGAAAACATATGGCATATCAAATCTTCTTAGAAGGTATTCAACATATCATACAAAATAAAAAAGGAAGCCACATATTTATAGAGTTCCATTATTGGTGATTTTTGCCATAATTCTTGCTCCAAAATGAAATGCATATCCAAATGTAGTATTATTATCATCTGTACTCTTTGTAAAGTCACTGTAGTACCCCTGCCCTAATCAATTTCTAATCCCAGTTTGACCTTGGTTAGTTTATCATAATATAATGATCATAGTCAGATATTTTGATTTTAGTGCATAACTGTTAATGTGGTTTTCACACCAGTTTGTATGCAAGTTATTAATTCATCTATTTCATGTTATTATATCGAGCTAATGCTTTCATTAAGTTTATATATGTATGCATGTATAACTCTTGGTTGAAGGAGATTTCAGGTACAGTGCTGCATAGGTGCAAGGTTCATCTCCGCTTGATTTGCAGGTTTGAGTGTACCTCTTTAATCCTTAGAGTTGGATTAGGTGGTCGTGATATCCTTGTTTGACTAGAGTCATGCTCAAGTGAGCGTCATCAGTCATCATCGGTATTCCCTTTGGTTGGGTATGTGGTTCATTTGTCTGTTTGGCTTTCTTGGGTTGTGTGTTTTGTGTGTGGTTAAATCGAGTAATTAATCCTTATTATCTAGTTGGATTCATTGTGTGTTTACGCATTAGTGTTTTTGGGGACTAAATAAAATAGGATCCATTTTTATGTGATTAATTGTTAATTGTATTGCACAATTCAGGTTGGTAGCAAGTTCAATTAAATGGTTAATTTTAATGTTCAATTTATTATGTTTATGATGTTGGAAAAGAAAGATTTAAATTTAATTAAAATAGAATTCATTTTATCTTGTTGGCATTTTGGAAATAGAAAGGTTAATTTTAGTTATTTGAGAAAATCAATTTTAAATTGAAAAGCAAGTTTAATTTATTGATATAGTTTAAAAGAATAATTTTTCTAATTTATTTTAAATAAAAATTTTAAATCCAAAATAAAAATTTCGGTCAAACCTTTCCCATTTAACCTAGATTTTTGGAAAAATATGGGAGATTAATTATTTTTGGAAAAAATTTTGGATGGAAAAATTTGTGGGTTTTGGGAGGAGAAGGAAATTCTTGAGATGGAGAATTGGGATCTTCTTCAATCTTGCCATGATTGCTTAACCAGGTAGGCCTCTGGTTAATTTCATTGGTTTCTATGTTTTTAAAAGATTGTTTCAGGTGGTTTTGTAGAAATCTGGCTATGATTGTAAATAATCTCTTTTTTTGTGGAAAATGGTAGAGTTGTAATGAAATCACAAACTCAAACCCACCTTGCTTCTTCCCCAACTCTCAGATTTTAAATTTGGTTGTTCAAATTATTTTTCTAAAACCAAATTCTGGGGGGGTTTGGTTGTTCTTTATAAACTTTGTTAAAATCTCCATTAAAGGTTCCCTGATTAAGTTTTAATTTGAAATTTAGATTGGGGTTTGGTAGATTTGCGGTTTTAATATGTGTAAATAAATCTTATTTTGCCAACATGGTATTGGTTTGGAAATATTTCCCTTCCTAAATCTGGGTATTTGAAAAATGAAAAAAAAATTAATTATTTTAAGTCTCTGGGAGACTGTGTATTTTTGTTGTGTGTGCTTTTTAATTTTTTTAACCGTAAAATAAAATAAAAATTAAAAATTAAAAAAAAAAATATAATACCCACATGGTAGGGCACAAACCCCCACCATGCGGGAGGTAACTCGCTACCAAAGGTAGCAGCTGCTACCTATTGGTAGTAGCGCTACCAATGGTAGCGAACTACTACCAAAAGGTTGTAGCGCTACCAATGGTAGTGAACTACTACATTTTGGTAGCAGCGCTACCGTAGGTAGCGTGAGCTACCAAGGGGGACACACATGGGGTCCACGTGGAACCCCTCCCACCCCCTCTTTCCCCTTTTTAGTTTTTTTAAAAAAATAAAAATTTGTCTTTTTGTATATTTTTTTAATTGAAAAAAAATATATAATAATAATTTAATATGATTTAAATGTAAATTTCAAATTAAGTTTTTAATAAAGTTTAAATATGGCATTTAATAAATAAAATATGATTATTTTGTAATTAATTAATTGTATAAGTGGCAATATACATTAATTAATTTTCAAATTCTATTTTATTATTAATGCATATTTTGCTAATTAGATACTTAATTTGTTATTCTATTATTAATTATTAATTGCTTAGATTTTATTAATTGCAGATTAATAAATATATAGTAATTAATATTTAATTTTGGTGATTTTCTATATACGCGTAAGGAAATAATTGTTAAGTTGGAAACAAACTATCTTTACTTGGGTTCCTTATATGTATATGTTTCCTTGATATGTATAGTGTAACTACGCTCTAGAAAAGATGAATTTGGAAAGATTGTTTTTGAGCTAGTGTGGCCATGATGTTTCTTTTAAAGATTAAATATTATATTTACTTGGTTTAAAAACCCGTATTGGTGTATTTATGTTATGCTTTGATGCAAATGTACCTCAGTGAGTTAGAAAACAAAGAACAATCTGTATCTAAATGAGGTAGATAACGGCAATCAAACTTAGATCATTTAGAAAACTTGATCGACATTTTATGTTTATATCAATATGGGCAAAGATTCTATTTGCCAATTGTTGCCTATGAAAGTTTAATTTATGTATTCGCTTTTGCTTAAGTAATGGAAAGCCTTGATTTGTTGGATTGGACCCTATCGTATGGATTGATTTGGAGTATCTGTTTCTATCCTCAATCTTGAGTTATCTATTATTTTGTGGTGGTGTTATAATTGGTCATATCTTTAATGTGGGTGTAGAATGATGTTTAGTGGTTGACCATAGTTGGTCGGGTCTTTAGTTAGAGTACCATCTGTTAGTGCACCTCATATGAAGTCGTGTTTGACCAAATGGTTGTTCCCTCCATTTTGAACTCTATTTGCTTGACCATGTGTATTCCTTGGCTTTTGAGCTCGTTAGAGTATAGTCCAGTATCGTATGGGAAAGTGGCTTTTGATTGGGGGCCGCGCCCAAAGTGGTTGTTGGGTAACCCATCAAAAGTGAGTCTAATAAGTGATAACATAATAGTATATTAGAGTGTTTTTAATGAATCTCTAAGTAATATAATTGTGCCTCACACATGGGATGAGTGCTAACATAGACTCGACATGCTGTGAGAAAGCTTGAAATGGCAAACCATCATCCTTGTCTTCACGAAAGGATGTGTGGGTCCACATGAGGCTTGGATGGGCCAGAGGCTCGAATTAGGTTGCTAGGGTAACCCAATGGATGGGGCTAGAACCTATGAAGACCTGCCATGGTAACCATACCAGGTCATGTAATGACACTTGTCCCTACGTTCACTAGTGTGTTGTTGTATTGTCTGGATAGGAGCACTTTTGTGGAGTCATCTTGTCACTTATGCCCTTGTGAGTACCTAATTGTCATGCTAGTCCCTGGGTTGTGATGACTTAATTTTGTGGATGCTCCAGTGGATCATTGTATTTGCTTCTATTATGTTCAAATGGATCCTTTCCTATTCAGGGATCATCTATGTATTTATTGATTGGTGTGGTTATTTGTATATTGGTTATGTTTGCCTTGATGGCAGGATTGTAAATAATGAGAACCTCATGTATTCTTAAGTTTATTAATTACCAGAGGGGTCTTGCAGTTGAGCAGACCTAGAGATGTAGCCCTCTAGGGGTGAACTCCGAGATCAATTTGGTGTTATGTGACGCTTATGTCTTTATGTTCCTTTTTAGTTTTAGTATGTATGGATGGCATCATGTTAAAATATTGAAGCGGTTTATATGAAATTAATCTTAGATGCATGCATGTAGTCATTTTTTAAATGCTGAAATGGGATCAAGGAAGATTGTAGAGTAGAGCAATGGAATACATTTAGTTATTGTTAAGGAAATTAAGTATGCATGTAAAGATCTCTTTAGTTTCTGATGAAATTCAAGTGTGTTAATAAATTAGAGGCATGACTTAAATTTTAATAAAAAGTATGAATGAAAGGTATGAATAAATCTTAATGGATGAACCTTATCTTGTGATTTATATTTTCATCTTCTGAAAGAAATTATCCTTGTTTAAGAATTATCTCGTTATAAGATAATCAACTTATTGGATGAATTAGTGTGAGTTAAGTGAAATGTTGTATTAAGTAATCATGTTGGGAAACCCTTTAGGTGTTAGTTGATGTCTTCCGCTATGTAATTTGTACTTTGATATCTTAATGTTGTGCTTAAGTTTAAAAAAAAAAAATTATTGCACTCTATTCTTGTGTTTTAGCTTAATCTATTCACGGTTTCCTGGCGGGGCATTACATTTGGTATCAGAGCCATGTTGCAAACATTGGGATCTCTAGTGTTGCATGTGATCTTAGTTTGTGTGAGGTGTATTGACCTTATGTGAATGATTGTCCTCCCTTTTGTATGTGAGTGATTGAGCAGACCTTAACTTGTGTGCAACGCGTATGTTCACACCTTGTGTTTCACTTTCTTGATGTTGGTGCTTTGGAGTGATTATATGTTCTTTGTGTGCTTATTGATGTCTTGGTCTATGATTACTCATATTATGAGAGAGGGTCATATGTACCTTCCTTAATTATTGTGGTACTCTTTAGACTAATCCATTTGGGTTGGTCAATGCTTGTCTAGAATCTGAAAGTGTGAACTATGCTTGTTTAAGAGTATGATCTAGCTTAGTGTTGTCCACTTGAAGGACTAGTATGGTAGATATTGAATGCTTATTTTGTAGCAAATTGAATGATTATCACCCTTCCTCCTCCTCTCTCTCTAGAAATTAAAATGTTTGGGATATGTGTAATTATCTCTGATTTGAGTTTTCTTTTTGCGAGAGAAAGGTTGCGACTTCTTGAACCCATGTGTGAGCCCTATGATGCTTTTGTGTTTTAGATAATAAAGGGGCTATGGGTTTAAAAGTTAATATTGGTTATTGGGAGAAAATTGTATGTTTACATTTAGGGATTCTCCATGTGTATTGTAGGAGTAACATAATTAAATTCTATTTTAAGTAAGGTGCATTAATATGTGAATAGTTGTTATGTGAAACTACTTTGTTTGTAAAAGAAGTATTAAAGGGAACATGTTATAGTAGCTTCAAGAGTGTATTAATGTGTTTTGCGAAAGATTGTTTTATGTGTTTTATTAAAATAGTTTGATTGAGGACATATTTTACAATGCTCCATTGAACTTGCTTTTGGATATACATAACTGCCTTATTACGTTTAGAAAGTACGAATGAAAAGCTTGTTTGATGTGCATGCATTAATATGTATTATTTTGTTGATAGCTCCTCACTTACCTTGATTGTAATTTGATTTTCAATGATAGGTTGCAAATTATTATATGTGCCTGTATTGTATTAAAGTAGTGAGTGTTCGCAAGAGGTCTGGTATTATTGAAAAGATTGTTTGTTTTTATCTCTGTTGTTTGGAAAACTAGAACATTTTGTTGCAACCATAAAAATTAGAAATGTCATCTTAGTTCGATTGATACTCTTCTAAAATGGTAGTGAAATGAAAACCGTGAAATTAAAATGATAGGCTTATAGTGAAAATTTTTGTATTATAGTGTGATCTTGTTGATCTTGTTTCCTTGTAGGAAATAGTTTGATTCTCAAACTCTCTTTCCCTTCTCTTTGCCTAAATCATAAGATTTTTTAGAAATGCTACGAAGAATGCATTATTTAAATAAAATTTTTATAAAACATGTGAAATTGTACTATTGCATTTTGGCTTCATATTGAAAGGTGAAAGCCCTCTTCGGAAAAGAAATTTGCATAGTTAGTAATGTGAATACGGATGCTTAGTAAAATTTGAGAGAGTTACAGGAATGATATTATTCCTTATGTAATTGTGAATTGTTAATAATTTTAGTACTTGCATCTAGAGTAAACCTTATTCGTTTATTCATGTGGAAAGTATAATTTAAATCTCCCTTGAGTAGATGAGACCATACTGAAAAGTACTCCCTTTAAATGTGACTAAACTAGTACTGGTGTATTCATGTATATTGTAAGAAACTAGTGCTTATTATATGTGCCCATGGGTTGGTGAAGTAATAAACCATGGAGGATATGTTTCTTATGAGTATGGGAAACCATACTATTTATGTGATGTTTCTTATTTCTTTCCCTACTGAGTACCAAACCTTGGGTTGTGGATAATTTAGTATGTTAAGGGGTAGTATTCGAAGTCACCATTCCTTGGATAGTATGGATTGGCGTACGAGTAATGTTGGCGCGCAACAACTTTAGCTTCTCTATTTTGATGAATGATATAATTATACAATAAAACTATATCAAAGGTGTACTCAATACTTTCCCTTTTGATAAACCTATTTATAGGTTTATGTGTGATAGCCTATTCCTCTTCTTTATTTGAGCATTTAGATGGCAATTCTTGAGCATAGTAATGGTGTATTTTGGAGGATCCTTTGCATTGTCTTCATGAAAGGTAGGTTTATCTATATAAGCTGCCAGTTAGTATGTGTTGGTGGACATGTGGGTGGACCTTAGTCATGTATACCTATGGCTTAGGACGAGTATCCTTATAGATGCATCGCTATGCAGGATGTGACCTGCATGTGCTTGTTTCCGCAAGGTACACTACCATGCAGGATACGTCCATTGCATGTCTTTTCCACTTGGAGTATTGCCATGCCATGTTGAGACATGATGTGGGATGTAGTAGACATTGCCATGCAGCCTAATGACAGGTTTAGGGTAAAGCCATGCCACGTGATGACTTGATGCAGGGTGATGCCAAGGTGCACACTACCATGATGTGTGGATGTGTGACTTGGCCGCACCACATGATGATCTAGTGCGATAGTTTTTCTATTGTTCCTTCCTTCCTTATTGGTGGCTAGATGCTAGTCACATAGTGATGTTCTTATTTATTTCTTTGGGGACCAACAATTTATTCTACATTGACTTTGAAGGTTTAGCCACGATCTTGTGATCTTTTGCATACTTGATTTGGTGTTGCAAATTCCAGATTATTTTCTTGCCTTATTGTTGGAATTCATGATTTATTATCTTTATTCATCTGTACTTTAGTGGTTAAACTGATTTATCCTTATTATTTTCGTATGTTGGTCTTGTGTTGAAATGTGAAATTCCTCTTGAAGGACGTATGAGACGGTCTTGGTAGAGTGTGTACAAGGAAGTAGACGTAAGGAACCTTGAGGATGGGGGTATGTGAGGCTATGATGTAGCTAGGATCCACTACCTACCTATGTGTGGTGACTATCTCTTGGAGGCTAACCACCTTACTCAACAAGGGATGTTCACAAAGGTCTTGTATGAAAGGTAACACCGCTATGGTGTGCCCTAGCACCATCGAGCCTTGAGTGAGATATTGGATATTTATGATCATGTTACTATTCTGAGATCAAGCATAGAGATGCTGATCGGGCATGTTATCTTTGACCAAGTATTAGACATGCTCACATGTGGCCTTTTAAGTTATGCATTCCAGTTATGTGGATGGTTATTATGTATATCATGGAGTAAATTGTGCTAACTTGTCACTATGTTATGGGACATGGTCTTTGGAAAGGTTTTCATATGCCGGGAAAGTGTAAACAATTGAGTTATCTATGTTGCTCTTATTTCATGGAAGTTAACTTGGTTGTAGAAATTTAATTTTGAAGCTAGTTCTATGTGAGAAAATTTTATGAAAAAGATGTATTGGTAAAAGAAATTGACCATGATGGCATGTTTTCTTGTCATGTTTGATAGATGAGTATGGTAATTGTTTCTTACCTCTTTTAATGCTTTAATTTGGTGTCATGAAAGGAAGAAAGTTTTTGTATCTCTACTATGATTATTGATAATTCATAGAATATTTTAAGAAGTGTATGGTTTTAGATGTATCTTGCCAATGGATAATGGCATTTGTAAAGGATTTAGCAATAATGTTTCATTTATTTATGGAAAGATTCCTATATGCAATTTAATATTTGTTGAATGAGTTTCAGGTCTGATGCGTGCGACATTTTATCCATCTAGTCTTATGACTTCCAAGAGTAAGTCAAAACCTAGGGGGGAAGAATGTAGTACCCCTGCCCTAATCAATTTCTAGTCTTGGTTTGACCTTGGTTAGTTTATCATAATATAATGATCATAGTCAGATGTTTTGATTTTAGTGCATACCTGTTAATGTGGTTTTCACAATAATTTGTATGAAAGTTATTAATTCTCCTATTTTGTGTTACTATCTTGGGCTAACGCTTTCATTAAGTTTATATATGTATGCATGTATAACTCCTGGTTGCAGGAGATTTTAGGTATAGTGCCGCATGGGTGCAAGGTTCGTCTCCGCCTGATTTTGTAGGTTTGAGTGTACCTCTTGAATCCTTAGAGTTGGATTAGGTTGTCGTGATATCCTCATTTGACCATAGTCGTGCTCAAGTGAGCGTCGTCAGTCATCATCAGTATTCCCTTTGGTTGGGTATGCGGTTCGTTTATTTGTTTGGATTTCTTGGGTTGCGTGTTTTGTGTGATTAAATCGAGTAATTAATCCTTATTATCTAGTTGGATTTATTGTGTGTTTATGCATTAGTGTTTTTGGGGACTAAATTAAATAGGCTCCATTTTTATGTGATTAATCATTAATTGAATTGCTCAATTCAGGTTGGTAGGAAGTTAAATTAAATGGTTAATTATAATGTTAAATTTAGTATGCTTATGATTGGAAAAGAAAGATTTAAATTTAATTAAAATAGAATTAATTTTATCTTGTTGGCATTTTGGAAATAGAAAGGTTAATTTCAGTTATTTGAGAAAATCAATTTTTAATTGAAAAGCAAGTTTAATTTATTGATATAGTTTAAAAGAATGATGTTTGTTATTTATTTTAAATAAAAAATTTAAATCCAAAATAAAAATTTTAGTCAAATCTTTCCCATTTAACCTAGATTTTTGGAAAAATATGGGAGATTGATTTTTTTTGGAAAATATTTTTGGATGGAAAAATTTCGGGGTTTTGGGAGGAGAAGGAAGTTCTTGAGATGGAGAATTGGGCTCTTCTTCAATCTTGCCAAGATTGCTTAACCAGTTAGGCCTCTGGTTAATTTCATTGGTTTCTATATTTTTAAAAGATTATTTTTGGTGTTTTTGTAGAAATCTAGTTGTGATTGTAAATAATCTCTTATTTTGTGGAAAATGGTAGAGTTGTAATGAAATCACAAACTCAAACACACCTTGCTTCTTCCCCAACTCTCAGATTTTAAATTTGGTTGTTCAGATTATTTTTCTAAAACCAAATTTTTTGGGGGGGGGTTTGGCTGTTCTTGATAAACTTTGTTAAAATCTCCATTAAAGGTTCCCTGATTAAGTTTTAATTTTAAATATAGATTGGGGTTTGGCAGATTTGTGGTTTAAATATGTGTAAATAAATCTTATTTTGCCAACATGGTATTGGTTTGGAAAGATTTCCCTTCCTAAATCTGGGTATTTGAAAAATGAAAAAAAAATTAATTATTTTAAGTCTTTGGGAGATTGTGTATTTTTGTTGTGTGTGCTTTTTTATTTTTTTGCAATAACCCACCATGTTTAACCCAACAAAATTTGACCATTCTTTTTTTTTTGTTTAATTTAATCATTTGTGTTTGATTCAATTGCATACTCTGGGCATCCATCCATTAGGATTAGGCATTCATCCATCTTGGATGAGAATCTAACCATACAGGTTAGGCATCTATCTATAGGGGGAAAGAGGTTTCATCTATCCAATACAAGATAGGCATCTACCCATATGGGGTAGGCATCTATCCAATTAGGATAGGGGCTGCTCTGGCTAGAGAATTAGACTCATCAGGACCATTCGGGTCCTGAATCACTCACTAAGTACTACACTCATCTAATAGGAGTGCACCGAGGTCACTATCCTTAGGATTAATCAAAATAACATAATACAAGCTTGAATTCCACCTCAGAATTTGGCTCAAAGCCTCAGGAAATCAAGCGAATCCATACGGGATTCCTTCTGAGTATGCATTGAATTACTTTTTTCTTTTTTATTATACTTATCTTTCAAATTAGGATTCTACTCAATCCTTCTTTTTACCAAGCCTAGACCCCACCCACAAAAGCTTGAGTACTAGGGACAACTCCGTCCCAAGACTACCTACATACCCATTTCGGCACGGGATCAAGGTGTAAAGTATGTAGTTCTATCTTCTACTCTATGGTTTGATGTAAACTGGTTAGTGGGTACGCAACCCTTTCTAGGGTCAATGTCTCAAATAGTTTCTCTATGGTTTCTACCCACGGTGGTAGTACTTAAGCAAAGGCTCAATATGGCCTATTGCTTGTGGCCTAAAACAACTAGATCTTAATGCCTATCATAAGCGTCACCCTTGACCAAATTGTCAATTGTCAACAACTCTTCAAGATTAAATCAATTTCATAAAAGCATTTCACTTAATCAACACTAAAGGGGGTTTACTATGGTTTAACTCAATGAATGTAAAATCATTTATGGATTATCTTATTAGATTACTTAATAAGATAATCTATGACCATAATCAAATGTCTAAACTAATTGATATTTTTGGAACCTATGATGAGAATAATTAATTATGGTCATAGGTTCCAAAAATATCAATTAGTTTAGACATTTGATTCAAATCATATTAATATGAATTAATTGCTTTTAACGAGTCCAAAATGCCAACTAAGTGACCCAATGAATTTTAAGTAGTTTTTATAAAATTCCAATTATAAAATTTAATACAATTTAATTTACAATTAGAAAATTGTTAAAAATAAATAAATTATTATAAATTTTACTAAGGATGATAAATTTCAAAATTACCTAAGTTAAACCTAAAATTTTGATTAAAAAGAAAAATTTAAGAAAGTCCATATTCCCACGAGTTAAATTTTATAGTGGCATGATTTAAAAAAAAAAAAGGAAGGCAAGTGGGGTGGGGCCCACGGGTCCCATCACCATTGCGGACCTGCAGAAGCAGGCCCATAGTGTTGAGGGGACCACCATGGTCCCCTCCACTACCCTACAGCCACTGCTGTAATAGTGACTGCAGGGTTAGTGGAAGGTACAACTCCCCTTCAGCGGTAGTAACTCCACCGCCCCCTGCGATTGGCCCGCTATTCCATGCAAGGTACAAAGTCAAATAAATTTCAATATTAATATATATATATATATATATATATATATATATATATATATATATATATATATATATATATATATATATATATATATATATATATATATATATATATATATATATATATATATATATATATATATATATATATATGTATAGTTTTTTTTTTCATTCCAATTTATTTAATAGCATAAAAGATATATGCATAAGGGAAAAAAAAATGTTAATGTAAAATTGAGAATAGTAATTTAATCATAGGGATAAAATAAAATAGAGAAATAATTTGTTTCAGCGGTGTACAGATAACCAATTAATCATAGAGATAGGTAGATGATTATGCTGAGAAAAACAAAGCTTTCAAAGAAGACTTTTGAGGAGCTAATATTCACAGAGAGGGATTTATTTCTACATTCACAGAGATGGATTTATTTCTTCATTCATAGAGAGGGATTTATTTCCATAAAGAATAATGAATGCAGTGGAGTTTACATTTTATTTCCAGACATTTTTTTTTGTTCACAGAGAAGTAAGACTGCTCATAAGGAATTAAGATTTATGATCAAATCTGCATTTAGAGAGAGATAGAGAGATGGGTTTTTACTCACAGAAAAAAAAATATATAAATAACTTCATATGCAAAATATCAACTTGTATTCACACAGAGGCGAGATTTTTCACAGGGAGTAGGATTTAATTAAAGAATGAGATTTACATTCAGATTTCTAGTCGAAGAACGAGAGAAATGAATTTAAGAGAATAATAAGGAACAATATTCATACATAGAGAAGAGTTTTAATCTCAGAAAAAGAAATCTAAGATATTTGTTTTTTTGCACATATCAAAAAAATTCTTTTGGAAAAGCAAAAGCAAGATCATGTGTATATTTTTCTGAAGAAAATTAAATAAATAATAAAGCTATCGTTTACATGCATTATGTGAAAGTATTTTATCAATATTTATTCCTAATTAAGAAGAAAAGATTTTCAATAAAGTAAGATCTAGAAATTATATTTATTTGATAATACAAATTTCTCATATGTAAATGAGAGATGACAAAAGGAGAGAACCTGGCTTATCGAAGCTCGATGTTGAATCCTCTAGCTATCCTTTTTAGATCTTTCCTTGCAACTTAAGAGAAATATTTAAGAACAAATTAATAATCTTGCAATGAAATTGAGACTACCAAAGAAGATCCTACTACTAATAACAAGGAAACTTGGAAAAATTTCTTCAAAACATAATCAACTCCCATTTTTGAAAACTTGCATTCAATATATACGAAAAATCCCTTAATCCCACTATCTAGAGAAATTAATTAAGAATGAGATTCTTTTCCAATATTGGACTCATGCAAAATTGATTAAAATCCTAGTAGGGGAGTTACATGCAAGGCATTGATGATTCCTCTAGAAGCTTCTAATTCCTCCTACAACATGTGCCATAATTGGGAGTGGGGAAATAAAAATAAAAATAATTATATTCTCCAAGTGTGTGTGTGTGTCCATTTTTATTCGTTTATAATATTTATTCAATCATTTTCAATAGCTCAACCAAAAATATAATGGAATTGTATCAAATCAAAAAGCGATAAAGGAGGGTTGTGACATTTTTGAACATTAAAATAAAATAAAATAAAAATATATATAATACCCATGTGACAGGGCACAAACCCCCACCACGCGGGAGGTAGCTCGCTACCAAAGTTAGCGGCTGCTACCTATTGGTAGCAACGCTACCAATGCTAGCCTGACTGCTACCAAAAGGTAGGCAGTGGTACCAATGGTAGTGAACTACTACTTTTTTGTAGCACCGCTATTGTAGGTAGCTTGAGCTACCAAAGAGGACCCACGTGGGGTCCATGTGGAACACCCCCCCCCCCCCCCCCCCTCTTTGTTTTTTTTTGTTTTGTTAAAAAAAATGTTTTTTTAATATATTTTTTTTAATTAAAAAAAATATATAAGAATAATTTAATATGATTTAAATGTAAATTTTAAATTAAGTTTTTAATAAATTTTATATATGGCATTTAATTAATAAAGTATGATTATTTTGTAATTAATTAATTGTATAAGTGGCAATATACACTAATTAATTTTCAAATTCCATTTTATTATTAATGCATATTTTTCTAATTACATACATAATTTGTTATTTTGTTATTAATTATTAATTATGGATTAATAAATATATAGTAATTAATAATTAATTTTGGTGATTTTCAATATATGTGTAAGGAAATGATTGTTAAGTTGGGAATGGACTATCTTTACTTGGGTTCCTTATATGTATATGTTTCTTTTATCTATATAGTGTAACTGGGCTCTAGAAAAGACGATTTTGGAAAAATTATTTTTGAGCTAGTGTGGCCATGATGTTTCTTTTAGAGATTAAATAGCATATTTATTTGGTTAATGTTTATTTAATTATATTCATGCAAACTTGGTTTAAAAACCCATATTCGTGTATTTATGTTATGCTTTGATGCAAATGAACCTCAGTGAGTTAGGAAACCAAGAACAACTTGTATCTAAATGAGGTAGATAACTGCAATCAAACTTAGATCATTTAAAAAACTTGATCGACATTTTATGTTTATATCAATATGGGAAAAGATTGTATTTACCAATTGTTGCCTATGCAAGTTTAATTTATGTATTCACTTTTGCTTAAGTAATGGAAAGCCTTGATTTGTTGGATTGGACCCTGTCGTATGGATTGATTTGAGGTATCTATTTCTATCCTCGGTCTCGAGTTGTCTGTTATTTTGTGGTGGTGTTATAATTGGTCATATCTTTAATGAGGGTGTAGAATGATGTTTAGTGATTGACTATAGTTGGTCAAGTCTATAGTTAAAGTACCGTCTGTCAGTGCACCTCATATGAAGTCATGTTTGACCAAATGGTTGTTCCCTCCATTTTGAACTCCATTTGCTTAAACATGTGTATTCCTTTGTTTTTGAGTTCATTAGAGTATAGTCTAGTGTCATATGGGAAAGTGGCTTTCAATTGGGGGTCATGCCCAAAGTGGTTGCTAGGTAACCCATCGAAAGTGAGTCTAATAAGTGATAACCTAATAGTATATTAGAGTATTGTTAATGAATCTCTAAGTAATATAATTGTGCCTCACACATGGGATGAGTGCTAACATAGACTCGACACGCTGTGAGAAGGCCTGAAATGGCAAACCATTATCCTTGTCTTCACAAAAGGATGTGTGGGTCCACATGAGGCTTGGATGGGCCGGAGGCTTAGATTAGGTTGCTAGGGTAACCCAGTGGATGGGGCCCGAACCTATGAAGCCCTGCCATGGTAACCGTACAAGGTCATGTGATGACACTTGTCCCTACATTTGCTAGTTTGTTGTTGTATTGTCTAGATAGGAGCACTTTTGTGAAGTCATCCTATTGCTTATGCCCTTGTGAGTACCTGATTGTCATGCTAGTCCCTGGGTTGCGATGCAATAGTTTTGTGGATGCTCCAGTGGACCATTGTATTTGCTTCTATTATGTTTAGATGGATCCTTTCCTATTCAGGGATCATTTATGTGTTTATTGACCTGTGTGTTCATTTGTATATTGGTTATGTTCGCCTTGATGGCAGAATTGTAAATAATGAGAACCTCATGTATTCTTAAGTTTATTAATTATCAGAGGGGTCTTGTAGTTGAGCAGACCCAGAGATGTAGCCCTCTAAGGGTGAACTCCCAGATCAATTTGGTGTTATGTGATACTTATGTCTTTATGTTCCTATTTAGTTTTAGTATGTATGGATCACATCATGTTAAAATGTTGAAGCGGTTTATATGAAAATAATCTTAAATGCATGCATGTAGTCATCTTTCAATGCTGAAATGGGATCAAGGAAGCTTGTAGATTAGATCAATGAAATACATTCAGTTATTGTTAAGGAAATTAAGTATGCATGAAAATATTTCATTAGTTTATGATGAAATTCAAGTGTGTTAATAAATTAGATGCATGACATAATTTTTAATGAAAAGTATAAACGAAAGGTATGAATAAATCTTACTGGATGAACCTTATCTTGTGATTTATATTTTAATCTTTCTAATCAAATTATCCTTGTTTAAGAATTATCTCGTTATAAGATAATCAGCTTATTGGATTAATTAGTGTGAGTTAAGTGAAATGTGGAATTAAGTAATCATGTTGGGAAACCCTTTAGGTGTTAGTTGATGTCTTCCACTATGTAATCTGTACTTTGATATCTCGATGTATCTTAATGTTGTGTTTAACTTCTTTTTTTTAAAACTATTGCACTATATTCTTGTGTTTTAGCTTAATCCCTTCAGGGTTTCCTGGTGGGGCATTACAGTCACTATCTATGTATCATATTAATTTAAAATCATCTATTGTGGAATACAATATTCCACAATTCATAGTCCCTGCAATATACCTCAATTATCTTTTTCGATCTTTCCAATGTGAATTTTTAGGTGACTTCATAAATATAGGAATCAAATTGACTCTATTCATAATGTTTGGCCTAGTTGTACTAAGATACATCAAAATTCAAAAGAGTTTTTTGAATATGGTTGTATTAAAATTTGACTCTTTATCTTTGATATCAAATTTTATACTTGTCGTTATAGAAGTAGATGCTAAACTACAACTTATCATTGTAAACCTCTTTAATAAATCCTTTGCATATTTACATTAACAAATGAAAATTCTCTTATTATTTTTTTATAACTTCAATTCCAAGAAAATACCTCATTAATCACAAATTTGTGACCTCAAATTCCTCTTTCATTTCTTATTTAAACATGTCCATAGATAAATTTATAGTAAAGATTAGATCATCAACATATAAAAAAAAATTAAAATTTGACTTTGCTTGTTGACCTTTTTGTATAGAGTAGGCTCACTATTTCTGCTATTGATTTCATTATTCACCATGTATGAACCTATTTTTCTATTCCACACTCTTGGTGCTTGCTTCAGTCCATATAGTTCCTTTTTCAACCTATAAACCATGTCTTCATATCCTTTTACCTCATAACATGTGGGTTGTTGAACATAAAATTCTCCTAAATAACCATTCAAGAAAGCCGATTTGGCATCTATTTGTTGGTTATTCAATTTTTTTTGAGTTTTAATAGCTAATACCATTCTAACAGTATCAATTATTTCTATGAGTGCAAATATTTTATTATAATCAACCCCATATTTTTTGTGGAAATTTGTTGACTACTAACCTTTCCTTAGTCTTATAAATCCATTTCACACATATGCATTTATTTCCATAGGAATATCTACTACCACTCATATGCAACTCTTTTCAATAGATTTCATTTCATTATTCATTGTATTAACCCAATGTTCTTCTTTGGTTTCATCCTTAAAGTATATAGAATCATGAGAAAATGAAGAAAACTTTGATTGAAAACCTATTCCATGTCATTGATCATAAACGTCTTCTAAACTTCTTATTTTCTTGCTTCTAATTGTTGATCTCAATGATTCATGCATATGATTAGAATCATTACATTTTTTTAAATTAGGATAGGAATGTCTTGATAGTTCTCCTTGTTCAATCTGCCTTTGTGAATTGTCTCCTTGTGGGCATCTTATTGAAGTATCTTCTTGCATACTCGATTGATCTTCTTGACTTCTTTGATATTTTTCTTATTCATTATTTTGTTCTTTTATTAATTTTTTTTTCTATTGTTCCATCCCAAGATTCTTCTTCTTTGAATACAACATCTCTACTAATAATTACTTTCTTTGTGACAGGATTAAATAACTTATAAGCTTTGGATTATTCACAATAACCAATAAAGATTAATTTCTCACCCCAATCATCCAACTTAGTTCTTGCTTCCTTTGGTACATGTAAAAATGCAAGCACATTCAAATATTTTAAAATGACTTACACTATGATACTTGCCACTCTATGTTTGTTGTGGAACCTTTTCTTTCATGCATTTTTTTGAAAGCCTATTCAAGATATAAATTGCACAAGATCCTACTTCATCCAATACTAATTACATAAATTCTTATCATTTAACATGCTTCTTTCCATCTCCATTATTATTTTTTTCTTCCTTTCCATAATACCATTCTATTGAGGTGTGTAACTTTAAGTAAACTACTTTATTTCATGATACAAACAATAATCCAAGAACTCATTTGATATATTTATGTCCTCTACCAAATATAAATACCCTAATGGATAGGCCACTTTGTTTCTCAACTAATGCTTTGAATTATTTGAACTTTCCAAATGTTTTAGATTTATACTTAATGAAATAAACCCATCTTTATATTAAAATCATCAATGAATGTAAGAAAATAAGTGCTCACGGTAATTATGGTGTTTGTTTTGTACCACATATTTATGTATATGCACAACTCCTAAGGGTTCCCATGCTCTATATGACATTCCTTTTGGAAAAAATTCTCTATGTTGTTTTTCCAAAATACAACCTTCACATAAACTCAATGGCTCTACAATTGTGGGTAATACTTTTACCATTTTATTTTTTTATAATAACTACAATCCATTGAATTCAATATGGCCATACCTCAAGTTCCATATACATGCTTCATCTAGGGATGTTACCTTGAAATTTTCTTCAATTCTCTCCACCATATCACTCTTGATTCTAAGTGGAAGAATTATATTGCTTGTCATTTCAACCTTTGCAATCACCATGTTACTAAGAGGTATATCAAGTACTATGCACAAATTAATCTTTAAACAAATATATAACTTTCTTGTATAAGTTGTACTACAATTATGAGATTATATTTCAAACCAGTAACAAAATAAACATGAAGAATGAACTTATTACAAGTATTTAATACCATATTTATTACATTTTTACCCATGAATTTAAATATGTTATCAATGCCCAATTTTACTTTGGATTTAACTAAAGTATCCAAGATTTCAAATAAGTCTCTATTTCATGTCATATGATTGTTGTAGACTTGAACGTTTCTAATCTACATAGTATATAATGCGTGGTGTACCAAAACTATTTTAAAAAAAATATCATTTTATTTTCCTATATCTACTTGTTTCTTTCGATATTTATTTGCAATGTGTCCATACTTCTTGCAATAATAACATTGAATATTAGACTTATCATACCTTTGTGATGATTAATTATTATTGCACACTCTATAATTGAAACTTTTACTTCTCTTTTCTCCTAGATCTGGACTCCTTATTTCTTCCCTTGAAACTTATTTCTACCTCTTCCTCCAAACTATGAGTTTCCTGTTTGTCTCTACTAAATGACACCTATGATTTGAATGCATTTTCCAATGAAGTACTATTATTCCGATTCAACTTGTATTCATGAGATAGTAATGATCTAAACAATTTATCTATATATAGGTTTGATATATTCTTTGTTTCTTCATTGGAAACCACAATACTATCAAACTTGGTAGAATTCAAAGAATACTTTCTATAACCATTTGATCTGTTAACTCATCATCATTTAATCTAATTTGATTTAAAAAATTCATAATTTTAGCTAAAAATTGATCATTGAATCTGATTCTTTCATTTGAAGATTTTGAAAATCCCTTCTAAGTGCTTGCAACTTAGCTATTTTTACCTTTGAAAAACCCTAACATGTGGTTTCTAATATTTCCCATGATCTTTTCTTGAAGGTGCATTTTTTATTCTTTGGAAATAATCTCATCTATACTTATTTCAATAAATTGTAGATCTTTTCCATGATTTATTTTTCTATTCTCCTTCAGGTTATCCTTCTATTTTTTGTTTAATGTTGTCTCATCATCTAATGTTGAAAGCTCTTTCTCCACTATATCTAATAAATCTTGAGATTGAAATAAATTTTTTATCTTTATTTCTTGATTATCACAATTCTTACCTGTGAAAAATGGAAATTGGGGTTGTAATTAATTGATAATTGATGCCATCTCTTTAAATTTATCTTGACAACTTTAACCTTAGGAATCTCTTGATTAACTGTGATCTCTTAACAACTACAATTTTGTGGTTCTTTTCTCAACTACAACCTTTTTAAGAAAACTTAACAATACTCCATTTTATAAATCCTTCTCATTAGGATATGAATCCACATCAATAAACATTTACATCAAATAAAAAAAACAACCCCTAGATTCTTTTACCCTTTTGAGAGCTTAAAATTGTGATCTCCCTAAGATGTAAATAGTGATGGATTCAGACAAAATATTTAATCCAACCAAAGGTGGTTCATCTACAACAAATTCTATGCACTGACTTTTTGGTTTACAATGGCTTTCTCAATAGCTATGGCTCATTCTGCACCTCTTTTGAACAACATGAAAAGAATTTTTTAATACGCTATCCTTGCAAAATAAAAAAATCAATGGTGGGATTTACTTAAATATTCTTCTCCTATCCAAGGTATCATATAATCTCCTCTAATAGTGGCTAAATTGGACAATCTCCCTTCTACAATCTTCACCTTCAAGTGTTTCATGAATCTGATCCCCTACATTTTTAATATATCCTACCTTGCTCTAATACCCCTATGTTAGTTGGAAGAGAAGAAGGAAAATAAAGTAGAGAATAAAATTGGAATAAAATGAGAATAAACTAGGCCGAGAATGTGGTACTCATCCTTGCCTATCATATGAAAATTCTTAAAATAGTTTGATCGTTCATATACATTTCATTTGACATTTTAAGAAAACTTTTAATTTTTTAAAAAGATTCAAGGGAAAGTTAGATTAGAAAGATGTTTGTTGTGTAAACAAATTAAATAACAATTATTGGCATCTAAAAGTGTTTCATGAATTTGATCTCCTGCATTTTTAATATATCATGCCTTCTCTAATACTACTATGTTAGTTCAAAGAGAAGAAGGAAAAGAAAGTAGAGAATAAAATGAGAATAAAAAGCTCCAAGCCTAGAATGTGGCACTCATCCTTGCCTATCATATGAAAATTCTTAAAACATTTTTGTCATTGATATACCTTTCATTTGACATTTTAAGAAAAAAATTAATTGTCAAAAATATTCAGGGGAAAGTTAGATTAGAAAGATATTTATTGTGTAAACAAATGAAAACACAATTATTGTCATCTAAATTGAATTAATATTTGATTTTTTAGAATAAATACTAAAAAAAAAAATTCCCACAAAGAACTAAACAAACAATGGTATTTTTAATGTTTTTAATTGTAGTTGTCTACAATTTAATTTGCAAAAGATGATAATTAAAGCTAGCTACTAACCTGCATCAACAAAGTACAATTTCAAACATAAATTATATTGATAAATAAAAATAATTAGAACATAATCATTGTATAGCTTAAGCTTCAACTACGAGGCTATATGCAAGAAGGCCAAAGCTACCATAAAATATAGATGTTGTTTCTTGAAAAGAAATAAAATTACCCATCCTTTCATTATTTGGTTCACATATGGATATCTTATATAGATAAAAAGAATGTAAAAATCTAGAAAATAATGTTAAATTAGTAATATATATATGCAAAAAATGATAAACTTACAGCGGGCTCATAAACACTTTCTTCAAGAGAAAAGAAAAGATAAAAGGATATAAAAATGACTATAACAAAACCAAGTTTCCTCATCCTTGGGACTAAGTGAGCTTCTACATCATGAAATATTTCACTTATCAAGGGAAGTTCTCTACTGTTCATAAATACCACCTCCCCCTACTTAATGACATTTTAAATTTTGAACTCATTAGCTTCCCTTGAATCTTCTTACTTCATCTATCCATATTTCACTTAAGAAGAGAGGTTCTCTACTATTCATAAATACCACTTCTCCCTACTTAACCATATTTTTAATTTTGAACTCATTAGCTTTCCTTTTTCCTTGCTTTCATCTATCAAAAATTGTTCATATGATGGAGATAATCCGCCTCTCAAAAAAGGCCTTATTATGGTCATCTATAAATTCTAACTATTTATAATTCACCAAACTTTCCCCTTTTGATCTATATAATTTTAAAAAATTTAAAAAAGGAAAATAAAATTTGGCTCGCCCTACTATAGAGGAATTAATCTCCAAAGGTTATCAAATATTCCTCCTTTTTTATTTTGAACTTCTCAAGGTCATGTCCAAATAGAGAAAACCCCAATTAGAATCCTACATCCCCCCTCAACAAATTGAGAACGGATAGGAAAATACTTTAACTTCCAATTTTTTTGGGCATTGCTGATGATGATATGGTTTAGACTGGTAAGGGAAAAGACAAGTTTAAAAAGGTTAAAAATTAAGGTGATCAAAAGTCAATTAGAATTTCTAGAGTGACTAATATGGAAAAACACCTAAAAAAGGTGGAGATTATTATAGTGAGTATGATAAAGATGAGGAGCTAATAGATGGTGATGTGAAGTAGGAGGACTAGGATAATGCAAATGAAGAAGAATAAGAAGAAGAAGAAAGTAATGAAGAGAATAGAACTAGTTAGGAGCTTGAAGAAGGGGATAATAGGGACCTACATGAGGATAGAAATATGAAAGATATTTAGGACATTGGCCACAATTTGATGACAAATAAAGGAAATCAAATAAATGTAAGTTCAAATAAATGTAAGTTGAGAAGATTGAAAAATGGGTGATGGAGCTTGAGGAGAAGCTCAAGTAGGACATTGATAAGTTTACCAAATTTAAAAATGGCCTCAATACTAATGTTGAGATTACCAATGGCATTTAAAAAAAATTTGTTATGGGGGTCATTTCTCAGATCTGTAAGATTAAAAAGTGAGTAAAAATAGTGTTTAGACATTACCCAAAATAAAAATGAGGATTGTGCAACAATTGATTGGAAGGTCTAGAGGGAATCTCTATCCTTCTGTAAGGCTAATTAGACACTCCTCAAATGATGTTGTACCTATGGGTTTATGTATTAGATAGTTGTTCTATTATTTATGTTTTAAAACCCTATTTATTTTATGGTTGGCCTGTGTTCCTCTATGTTTCTCTCAAATCTTTCTAGTAGTTTTCAACTTGTTTGATGGTTATTTAGACTTTTGTTCTCTACTAAAGAGCTAGTTGTGAGGCCTATTTAGCTCACATTTTTTTTATTGTTTCTTGGAATCAAGGTGGTTCCCCTACCTTTTTATTAAAAAAGCCAACGTCTAGTTACTCACATATATACTATGACCTATCACTTCTTGTAAGTAAAATAAAAATGCATCACATCTTGGTTTTGTTAATGATGAATAGAAAAGTGTCAATAGGAAATATGATCTTAATTAAAGTCTTTTGTGAAATAATTTCCTTATTTTATGTTCATTGCATGTGACATAGACTACTTCCTTTATTATATTATAAATATCTACATTGAGAATTTTAAAGGGAAGTATGCATGATTGAGATAATTCCACTACTTAGGATTTCTATATAACTTAAATGGACGAATACATATACATCAAAACAAAGATTAGATAAATGATGTGATAAAATACAAGTTCAATTTTGTTTATAGTCTCTTGAGAATCCATTTTTTTGTTCTTTTATGTTCTTAAAAAGTTAATGTATGTATTCATCTTAACCCTTTATGAATCTCAAAAATTACACACATGTTTTCATGAATTCAAGTTCCAGTCTCTAAAATATTGAGCATTCAATGAGAAAACAAGAAAAACATTTATATGGATGAGCATTTCTATCAATCATTGATGTTATATATGTCAATGTATGTATTAGATTAATATATGTGTTAAGAGTGCTCATATGCAATCTGTTAACCCTGATAATCACTATATTTGTAATATTTCATTTTCTTGAAAATATTAGAAGAGAAAAGAACAATATTTTTTTTATTCTAACAGAATTTTTATTGTCCTTGTAAAAAATTTGAATAATTATCATAATTTCATTTTGTAGAATTAACATAATAACTAAATTTGGTTGTGACTTCATTTCTATGATTTAAACAATTTCCCTTTTAATCAATTCCATAGATTATATATAATTTTTTCTTTTAAGAATATTTTCATTTTATTATCAAAAATTTCAACAATAGTAAGCAATTTCTTTGAAGAACTAGTTGAGTAATATAATTAGGAGTACAAACACTAGTTAGATGAATTATTGACTTATATATTATAAATAGACTTTCAACACCATCCAAATTGACAAGAAAATTTATCTATTAAATTCCAAGATTTGAAATTCCTCATCGTCAATACCATGAATATCATCTATACTAGTATCCTCCAACAAAAAATTAGGATCATGACAAAAATCAACTAGGAATGGAAGAAGAGGTGGAGGGGTAGGGGTGGAGGTCGAGGTGGGGAGGCCTACACAAATTCTAATTTATAACGCAAGAACCACACTAGGAATTCATAGCCAAAATCTTTTTTAACTTGGCTTTTTCAAAACAAAGGATAAAAGATCATCTAAAAGGTCATATTGAAGATTACAAAGAAATATCCCATTTGGGTAGATGCCTAATCTTATATATGCTCCTTTTGTATACAAAGAAATATCCCATTTAGGTAGATGCCTAATCTTATATATGCTCTTTTGTATTCATCTTTCTTGATTTCATTTAAATGGACCTCCCCATCAACCTCACTTGCCATTCCTTCAACCTTTCTTTCTCAACCTATTCAAAACATATTTTGTCATCAATAATTTTTTAATAAAACTTCTATAATTACTTATGTGTAATGTATTTCTTTAACTTAAAAATACTACACATCACAAAGATATAAGCTAATAATTATAAACTTAATAATAAATATTAAATAAAAAATTATCTTAAAACACAACATTATGAAAATAACTTTTTAATATATAATTACAAATATAATTTTGTAATATTAAACGTTTTATAATATGCTATGAAAAAAAATATGAAGAATTTTACAATTACAAATATATAGAAACTCTTTTTGAAAAGCATTTATTAATTTATGGAGGACAAATCACTCATGGCACGTCGTATGATACTCGTCCCAAAGATTAAGAAGTGGCATATGTATTTTATAACATGTCATTATAATTCTGCACAACAACACTCTACGTGTCTTTATTGATGTTGGTTGATTTAGCTATAAATAATTTCATTATGTAAGAAGTTGGTCAGGTGAGCTGCAGTAGATTTTTAATGCAAATACTCTCTCTTCATCGTTTCTCTGATGATCTCATTAAAAACATTAAGGTAAGCTTTCTTATATGGAATTATTATGATTGGATACTTTTAATATAATTTTTATATTTTAAATATAGCATAATCTTATATTATATTATGAGAATATCAATTCAGTTTAATTCAATTGATGTGAATTAATTTAACAATCATATATATATATATATATATATTGACATTTTGATGTTTTTGATCTCTTAACATTTTAGAATTTTAATTTGCTTTCTACATATTACTATTCTTGTGTAAAATTTGGTTGTAAAAAGATGATCCTTCTAATTCTAATAAAATGATTGGTGGATCATGCACTTAAAGATTTAACTCCTAAACTATATCTATTTTTGAAATATTATCCAGAAATTTCAAGTATTTTTTTTTCATATTATTAAGAACTTTTAAGTATTTCTATTCTATTACTAAAAATTATTTGGTTGCAAAATATTTGAAATGGTAGAAAAAATGTTCTCAATATTCTTATATTATTTTTATTTATTTTTTAATATAAAATAATAATAAATCGAAGTATCTTTAATTAAATAGTAAAAGATATATATCATTAGATTATGTTTAAAAATAATATAAAGGTTTACAATTTAAATTTGATATTTTTTATTATTTGTTACAAGGTTTTAAATATAAATGTACAAAATTCATTAATTTATGTTATTATGATATATAATTTTTATTTTTTTTCACTATTCATCCTTTAGCTTAAGTATTTATTATTTTATTTATTATTTTACATCTAACATTGTCACTACAAGCTAATCTTGGAAATATGCATTCACCATCATTGTTGAGGTGCTATATAATGTCTATCTAATATAATAAATACACTTTTATTAATAATATAAATATCTTAAATATATCTATCTAAAAAATGAATCATTATCTTTAGTGTAAGGTTTGGCTTACATACAACTTCCAAAATCTGAACAAACTTGCCAAACACGTGTGAATTTGTTGACCTAATCAACTCTGCATATCGATATTGTATATTTTCAGTCATTTCACCTAGCTTTCTATTAAATACACAAATAACACTGTCCCAACCATTGGGAAAGTCGACGATAAAATACTATTCAGCAATAGTACATGCATTGCCACAACAAGTTAATCTTGAGATCTTACATTCACCATCATTGTTGAGGTGCTATATAATGTCTATCTAATATGATAAATACACTTTTATTAATAATATAAATATCTTAAATATATCTATCTAAAAAATGAATCATCATTTTGAATGTAAGTTTTTCCTTAACATACAACTTCCAAAATCTGAACAAACTGGAATCTAGATCAAATACGTCTGAATTGGTTGCCTAATCAACACAAAATCAATGTCTTCCAAAAAATGTTTATCGGTCGGTTCTAAAAGAAAATGGGGTCATATATTTAAATAAAGGAACAAAAGAAATTCCTGATTGTACCCAAATTGCGAATTAGTCAATGTCTTCCAACAAAGGACGATAATTTTGTTGTGTAACATCACATGTCAGAGGTTTGAAAAAAGAATTGGTGTGAAGTTTGAATATGGAATTGGTGTGAAGTAAGATCGTATGTTGGATTGTAAAACAATTTATTTAGATGCTTTGGTATGCATTTGATATTTTTCCACACAGAGAAAATAAAAACCGTATTAGAAAAAATTTAGTCTCGTTGTTTAAGATTACAAATGTTTTGCCATGCTTTTTCATGGCCCTTTCCTACGAAACTAAAAAATAATTTTAAAACATTTTCCCTTGAGTTGAATTTGTTATGAATTATTCATACTTAAATTAATCCAGGATTACATTGTCTGGCTCTACTCGCAAATACATATGTTTGATGTAAGTTTGTTATTTTGTTTTTTAAATACTTTAATTTACTAATTATGAAAAACTGCATTAATATAATCCCAAAAAGATGCTTATCATAAATTGAATTGTTGTTTTCAAGTCATTTCCACTAAATTTCTTATGTTATAAGATACGCATTGATTTCTCAATGCCCTAATCTCACATATTTCTTCACATATTAGGATTTGTGCTTGCACAAGGGAAGTTACGGCTCCGAATCTCACATATTTCTTCACATGTTAGGATTTGTGCTTGCACAAAGGAAGTTATGGCTCGGAAAAGAAACGTTGCTCTTAAAGGTGTACAAGAGATTAAGATTGAAGAAATGCTGCTCTTAAAGGTGTGCAAGAGACTAAGATTGAAGAGAAGGATTCAGAAATTTCTGAAGTTTAGGTTCACCAACCATTTTTTTAATGCCAAAACTTCAGATCTATGGCTCTGAAGAATTTCTTTTTACAATTTAATGGCTTAGCTAGCCTGAAAACATTGAACCTTTATAAAGTTAAATTGAATGACAAGATCATTGTAATGTTTTTTTAATGAATGTATACTTGGATTCATCATGCTTCTCTTAAAGCTGTGCAAGAGATTAAGATTTAAGAGAAGGATTCAGAAATTTCTGTAGTTTACATTCTACAGCCATTTTTTTTATGCCAAAACCTCAGATCTATGACATTGAACCTTTATAAAGTTAAACTGAAGATAAGATCATTGTAATGTTTTTTTAATGAATTTATATTTGACAATTATAAGATGTTAATGTTATATATAATGTGTGTATATATATATATTCATTAATATATTTTGTCTTTTTATTTGAGAGATTAATAATATATTCTTAAGTATAATGCATTTAAGAATTGTATTATTCTATCAAGTTCAAGAAGACACAATGCTTTCTAATGAATGTATACTTGATAACTATAAGATGTTCTATATATTGTGTGTATATATATGCATATATTTACTAATATATATTTATCCTTGGATTCCATGGCTCTCCAACAATAAGAAATATTAAATTATTTTTAATATACAATATAATGTTATATTAAATATTTAAAATATATTAAATTATATATTGAAAAATCATATTATAAATTATTTAAAATTTCAAAATAATGTAATAAATATATAAAAACAATGCTGGCAAATGCACACTCCAATGAGAAATTGTATGTGATTGTAGGTATTGTCATTGATGGCAACCTTACATTCACTGGCACAGAAAAGATTGATTACTAGCACCCTAGCTGATAGGATTTTATTTATTGTAAAATGTAATTAATTGTAATATCTTTTTGTAAGTCGACAAGGCAAGTTGTAATATGACTCATATAAGTATGAGTTCATGTAAATTATTTTAGATGTGGATATGGCTAGATTATTGATGTGAATATTAAGGCAGAGTTTGGTATAAGGTTTTAGAAGTTGCAGAGCTTAAACCGGTACTAGATCTGGCATAGCAGATGCCCTTTTGTAGCAGTACATGACATTGGATTTTGTTGGTGTAAATAATTATTCATCTTGGATATTATTACACCTTACTTAAGTTTACTTAGGATAATGCATTTCATAGTAGTTTGGGTATGAGACACTTGGGTGTTTGTGCCACATTGGGATAGTGTGTGTAGGAGAAATTCCACCTTTTATGGTGTTGATCTTGTTGTTACACTCCACATTCAGTGGGTGATCCACCTCATGTGGACTATTATATTATTTCTCCTACCCACCCACACCTATTTTCTACCTACCCTTGTTTCTTATTGAGCCACATGTCATGTTTGTGTGCTCACATATCCCTAGCCTTGCCTATATAAGGAAGCTCATCCACATTGTATGTAATTTTAATATTGATCATTTTCTATTGATGAGAATACAATTTATTCTTGTCCTATATTGTGTCTCTATTTTGTACATTTCATTGAGCTCTTGATCTTGACAAAATCTCACATGGTATCAGAGCCATTGGGGATTCATTGATTCGTCTTGAAAAGGCATTATTGCGACATCAAGAGGTAGATCTGAGGAGTAGCATCTTTTGGAGGCATCCTAGACTAGATCCGACCCCGCCATTGCGTCCAGAAGGCCATTTCCATGAATTTTGGTTATAAAGTCGGCCTATTTTGGTGAGAAAATTTTTTTCGCCAATTTTGCTATAATCGTACGGATTTCGAAATTTTTTAATATATTTTTCAAAAAAAAAAATTTCATTTTCTGAATTTTTTTTCAAAATATCAAAAATAAAAAATAAAAAACATCAAAAAAAATAAAATTAAATTAAAAAAAAAAAAAAAAAAAGTGTTTTTAGGGGGTTCGCAGACCCCCCCCCCCCGTGTAGAGTGTACCTGCAAGTCTGCAACATTGCAGGTGCTGCCCGTACCCGCTGCCTTGTTCCGCACGTTGCCTTCCTCCCGCCAGCCGGGACCTCGATGCTGCCGAAACCTCTACTCCCCCGCCGGTCTCCGCCTTTCCCCGGGCCGCTCGTCAGCTCCGTCGATGCCGTATTCTGCCCACCACCGCGACCAGTGCTACTGCCGAGACCTGCAGACTCTGCTGTCCCAAGCTCCCTCCTACGCAGCTTGACTCCTCCTGCCGCTGGCCCTTAGCTCTAACAGATTCCTCCACCGGCAGTCAACCTAGACAGGCGAACTCACGTCCGCCACGTGGCAGGTGGCCACTGGCCCACGGGTACAACCCGTGACACGTCACCTCCGTACATAGTACCACATCATCCATACGGCCACCATGCAGATGCCACGTGACTCATCTAGTCAGCAAATCCATACAGCATAGCCTGCACAGTCCCCTGAACAGTCATCTGCCACGTCAGTTGTCCGTACAGTACGAACGCCTAGTCAGTAGTGAGGTGAAGTTTTTGAAATAGTCATATGGCCATAAAATTTAACCCAGTGACTTGTTGACATCAGCACCACATCATCATTTTTCAAAAATTTGGTAGGCCCCTCTCATTGAGCTTTCTGATTTTGCAGTTCAACTTCAAATGGCCATAACTTGCTCATTTTTGCTCCTTTTTGGGTGCAATTTTTTTTGAAATGGGCTAGAATTTCATGCTCTCCATAGTGGTGAAGAAATTTTTTGATTTTGATGCACTTAATTTTTAGAAAATACCATTTTTGGTGACTGTACCTAAGTAATCCAAGTTTTTTCAACTTCAGAGGCTTCGTTTGGGGTCATACAACCTCCTTTTTAGGTGCCGTTTTTTTTGAAAGTGTGTATTTTTTCATCTAATTTCACATGATGCTATCAGATTGATGCCATTGTAAGTAGAAATTGTACTTTCAAATTTTGGCCATTTTTGCCTCTCTTGGTACTTGTATATTTGCTTGAATCTCAGTTAGATTCATTGCACTATTGATTGAAGTCTCTTGTATCTCATTTGAAAAGTTGCAAAATTTGCATCATAAGTCCACTTTGCCTTGGTTTGCAAGTGGCTATCGCACTAAGTATAAAGTGCCAAAATCATCACTTTAGGGGGGGTACTTTGGTTGAGTGAATTTGGGGGGGTGTCTCTTGTGCTTTTGTGCTCTTGTGTTCCTTCCTTTTTGGTGCTATGGGTTCTTATAAGTTTCCTCTCTTAACTCCACATAATTATGCTACTTGAAAAATTGATGCATGGAGTAAACTGATGGAAAAAGGACTCACTCATTACATTGATGGAACTATTGTTGCTCCAATTGATCCTAAGGTTGATCTAGTTGGTCACTTGGATTGGCTCACTAAAAATATCATGGAAATTGGTATCTTAAGAAAGTATGTATCAAAGGATCTCATTTTTCATATTGAGAAATGTACTCTAATCAAGGATGCTAGGCAAAAGTTTCAAGACTTGTATGGTCAAGTTGATGAGATTAGGGGATACCAAATTGATAGTGATCTTGCCATGTTAGATCCCAAGAACTTTGATACTATACAAGATTATGTCACTAAGGTAAATGAGTTGAGGGCACAACTCAAAGATTGTGGCATTGATAAGAAGGATACTCAATTGATATTCAACTTGATAAGCAAGCTTTCACAAGAATATGCAGCATTTGTTTTTAGTTTCCAAACCCATAGGATGACAATGGGTTCAAGCTACACAATGCCTACATTTGATGCTTTCAATGAAATGTTGATGATGGAACAAACTAAGTTGATAAGCATGGGCATTCTTAAGGCTTCTAAGTCTCAAGCATTAGTGGCAAATCAATGGAACAAAGGAAATCAAGGAAAGGACAACTCAAACAAGAAGAAATGGCAATCAAAGCCTAAAGAAAAAGCACCATCTTCTCCACAACAAGAAGATTCATCCTCTTCCAAGAGAGAAAATTCACCAAAGAGGGAGAGACCTACTTGTTCTTATTAGTTGCACTTAAGGGGGGCTGTTGGTGTAAATAATTATTCATCTTGGATATTATTACACCTTACTTAAGTTTACTTAGGATAATGCATTTCATAGTAGTTTGGGTATGAGACACTTGGGTGTTTGTGCCACATTGGGATAGTGTGTGCAGGAGAAATTCCACCTTTTATGGTGTTGATCTTGTTGTTACAATCCACTCTTGTTGTTACACTCCACATTCAGTGGGTGATCCACCTCATGTGGACTATTATATTATTTCTCCTACCTACCCACACCTATTTCCTACCTACCCTTGTTTCTTATTGAGCCACGTGTCATGTTTGTGTGCTCACATATCCCTAGCCTTGCCTATATAAGCAAGCTCATCTACATTGTATGTAATTTGATTATTGATCATTTTCTATTGATGAGAATATAGTTTATTCTTGTCTTATATTGTGTCTCTATTTTGTACATTTCATTGAGCTCTTGATCTTGGCAAAATCTCACAGATTTTCATAATCCACTTTTGTAAGTCAGTGAGACTTCTCTTTTTGTATGTAAGCAATGACATTTAGGTAGTTGGTCTTCTTGCATGTGCAGGCCCCTATTGTAACAATAATATTCTCTTATTGGCAAGTAAGCGAATATTATGGGTCACAAATCCCACCGAGGTTTTTCCCACACCGAGTTTCCTTGTTAAAATATTGTGTTATGGTGTGCTTTTCATGTTGTTCTTATTGTTCTTATTTACTACATTAATTTTGGTTTACTAGTACACAGTTTTGGAATGCTTTTCATTTAAGAAATCAAGAAAATCCATTAACCGACAAGATACTGATTAACCCCCCCTCTCAGTATCTTTGGGAATTCTAACAATTGGTATCAGAGCCTGGTCCTCTATTTTCAAAAGCCTAACAGCTTGAGGAAGATTCTAACACCAGTAGAGAAGGAAAACTTGAGGAAGAAACTTGAAACATCTCTTGCAGACTATGATGCAGAAAAAGTGAACAATATCAAACTTGAAGGTGATCTGAAGGCTACACAGGAAATCATTCAAGGACTTCATAAGAATCTCACTATTGCTAGGAATAAGAGAAGAGAACATTCTGAGAAGATGCAGAGTGATGATGATGAAAAATAAACTCTTAATGATCTGGTGAACAAACTAAGACAAGAAAATAGTACAATGAAGAATGAGGTGCATGATATGACTATGAGATTTTGTAAGGACATTGAAGATAGAAACAAGAATGAAGATAACTTGGTTAGAAGACTCAATGATGCTGGAAATGAAAACACAAGACTTAGTCATGAAAATGATATGTTAAAGACAGATTTGATACATACACAAAATGACATAAATGAGCTCATGAGACAGAAAGAAATCTTGGAGAATGAACTTGCTACTGCAAATGAACACAAGGAGAAATTTGAGAAAATTTTAGAAGAACTTGATGACATGCTAAAGAATTAGAAACCCAAAGGAGATACAAATGGCCTTGGATTTGAAGTTGGTGAAAGCTCCAATACTGCAAACAAACATGATCATAGTAAACCGGTAAGACAACCTAATGCTTATAAATTCAATGGAAAATGCTTTAACTATAACAAGTATGGTCATAGAGAAAATCAATGTTGATCTAGAAACTATCAGAATAATAATGCACCCACCGGTCAATGCTCTAAATGCAATAAAGTTGGTCATAATTCAGAAAATTGTAGAATGAATGTAAGTTATTATATTTGTGGAAGATTTGGACATCTATCTAATCAATGCAAAACACATACCGGCATAGGATATAGGAAATCTATTTAGAAAAACAATGTGACTTATTATGCTTGTAACAAAATTGGACATATTGAAAAATTCTATAGAAGTAAGGCATCACCAACAAATAACAAAGGACTGAACTTGAAAGGTAAAGAAAAGGTTGAAGAGGTAAAGCAAGAATTTTCAGAACAATGGATTAGAAAGTGTGACATGTATGTTAGTGAATCTATTTCTTCACCAGTAGAATAGAGTATCACTCCATCGGCAAGAGATTCTTCATCTAACTAAGAAATGGGGGTATGGAAACTAATTGAAAACATGCAAATTAACCCTTGGTTGATGGTGAGAAGTTCGATTACTTCTTTACCAGCAAATGAGTTAAGTTTTGACTTAACCGACAGACATTAAATGTGGCAGTTGAAAGAAATAACATTATAAAGAAAGTATTTTGGTTCTTTTTTCATTCAATAAGCATTCAAATCTCTAGAGAGTGCGAAAATCTCGAGCGAAAGCATCCGTAGTGAAAAGTGAAGCAATACATCCAAGCAAATCATCCTAAAGGAAGATTAAGGTATTTATAACAATGGCTTCTTCATGTGCACCTAAATTCATTGCAAACCCTACTGTGATTGAATTTGTTAAGCACTCTAGACCCGTGTTCAAACTTATTCCCAAAATTGCACAGAAAGATGATACCCTAAGAGCATTCTCAAAAATACCTAAGGGAGTAGTTTATGCAAAAGATCCTAGAATGTATATACATTGTCATATTGAAAAACTAGGAGCTAAAGAAATAATGAACATGTATAGGACTGTAATTTGTGATGAACACGATAATATTAAACTGGAACACAAGATAGTAGAAACCTTAGGCTTTGTGGATATTTTTAGTATCCCTGACTTTCCTAAGGATGTGATAAGAATAGTCTTATGCAGAGTTCATGGAGAGTTCTTTTGGTTGGATTCTATCCTTAGGATTACTAAAGAGGCAGTTAGGGCAGTGACAGGCTTACCTTCCACCAGTAGTAGGCTTGATAGAACTAAGAAGGTTTCAAATGACATTGTGATGACGCTAACTAGTGCAACTTTTGACAAAATTCCCCTAAGAGTAAAGGATGTGAAAGATATCAATGTTAGATTTGCCAGTATGATTCTTGGTTATAAGGCTACACATGCAAACAAACTAAACACAGTTTCTAGTTTATGTATTAAAAGTGCATATGAAATGGTGAATAACAATGCTATGATTGATGTATGTGAGTGGGTTAAAGATGAACTGATTGGCAATTTGAAGAAAAAAAAGGTGATAAGGAAGGAACTTTCAGATTTGGCAACTTGCTTGTATGTTTAATGTTGTACATTACCAAGCAAGTTCCCCATATCGGTAGGAAAGACTTTCGTTTTGATATCTCAGTAGGAAAACAACTTCTTGATATACTGAAAAACATGGGAGAGGACAGAGAGAAAAATATAAATGAACATTTTCAAACCTTGAAATAAAAGATGAAGACAAGAATAAGGCTATCTCAAGAAATTGTTGATAAGAATCAAAAAGACATATGCTTTGTGATCAAGAAAGACGAAATCTGGATGGAGGCAGTTTGCCCTAGGACTGTTTGTGTTACAGAGATGGGATATGAGGTAGATGACAACATAGTTGAAACCTATGCAAAAGCCCTCTTAGAAGCCCCTAAGCAACCGATAGAAAAAGTATATGGCAATGCTTAAACAATTGAAAGTGGCATTCAATCTTAGAAAAGTGTTAAGAGAACTAAGCAGATAGTTAGGAGATGTTCAAGACAGGCAAAAGGAATAAAGGAAGATGTTTTGAATAAAACTGGTATCAAGGAGAGTGAATTGGAAGGACTACAACTTGAGACACATCTCTCACCAGTTGCTACTTCCTCAGACAGTGAGATACCCGCTAATTCAAAAGGGTAGAAAGAAAGAGAAAACCCTCACTGGTATCCTCACCTACACCCAGAAGGACAACACAAAAACAACAGGCAGCTAGGACTCTGGCTAAGAAATTGACATTAAAGAAAATAAAAGAAAGACAGGTTATTCCACCATTTGAAAAACTTCTAAATGAAATCATTGAGGATTGGAAATTGATAAACATCAGTAAGCTATACAAAACACTATCAAATGATGAAAAGGAGAGAATAGAAAATAGTGTAATCTTACACTTAGACATCTATAAGAAATTTTTGATGGAAATTGTGGATGACATACCTAATGATTTGTACAGGAGATTAGAAGCTAGAAGGGTAGCCATTGTGGAATTGGACAAAAAGATAAAAATAGAGAAGCTACTTGTAGTTCACCTAGTGAACTCCACACAAGAAATTGATGAGCGGGTCAGTGAAGTAAACCGAACAGTATTTTCAACTGGTCACCGACATGTTGCACTTATGGCAGGTAGAGTAAATGAAATAACAGAAGAGACTGCAAATCAGTGGGTTATATTTTTTGTTGAAAAAGAGAAACAAGAAGAGCTAAAAAGACCAAACAATATCAAAGTCTACCAAAAGGATAAGGGTAAAGGTAAGGTAGGTGGACCTCCAAGCCTAAAAATAATAGATAATTTACCCCCACCAAACTTTGATAGTCCACTAGTATAAACTGTTGACACACAACTGGCAACATAGAGTATGTATACACCACATGAGGATACAAATCTCGCCTCTGAGGTGTTATACACAATGAATATTGACACACAAGAAGTCAATATTATGGTAGATAAAGAAACAACTAACAAGAGGGATGTGGCAATAGAGCCATCGACAGAAAATGTTGGAGTTGAAAACATTGGAATTGGGACAAAACAACAAATTGAAGCAACAAATGATCCCTTGGATACAGGAAAGGCAGATACCACAGGTACATACATTAATGTATCTACTGAACCACTGACAACCACTAAAACTAGAATACCTATTGAGTCACCGAAAGTAGACAACACAAAGGTAAACAAAGAAAAATCAGTAGTGAACACTATAGTGAAATCTTCATAGACACCATGAGGAGAAAACACTGAGAAATAGGTAGAGAAACAGGCTCGATCACAGACAGTACCACTAGCTACATCTGACAAGCATAAGCCTTTGGTAGCTGAAATTCAAACACAAACTGACCCTCCGAAGAAAGAGAAAAGCAAATCCATCACAACCACCAATGGATTACAGATTGTGAAATTAGCTGGATAGTCATCCGGTTCATCTATGACTGAATTTAGACCTACAAATGTAACAGAGGTACTCTTATATTCAATAAAGAAAATAATAGAGTGTAATGCATAGTTGTATAAGGCTATAGATTACCAATTTTGAAGATGATAGCTCTAAAGTGTATTATAGAGAATAAAGATTCCTTGAGCCAATTAGACACATTGTCTAAGTATATTACCGACAATCTAATAACATTGGATCAAATAAATGAAGACACCTTTCGAGAGAAAATGAATAAGGAGAAGGAAAAATTCTTTGAGGAAATAGTTAAGAATAATAAGGAACAAATAGAAACCTTATTAATGGTATTAGGAAAGACAATTTTGGACTTCAAGAAACTATATAGAGATACCTACAAAATTGACATCATTGCCGACAACTTAATAGGAACATCAGATTCATTTTTGGTAGTTGAAAAGGAAATTGCAGTTCTTGAGGAGAAAATTGAAAAATTAGAAAAAGATAAAGAAAGAATAAAATCTAAGGCAAAGGATTTAAAGTGCAAACTAGGCCCTAAACTAGACAACCTCATTTCTTTGAGAAAAGAGATTTATGAGGCTCTGGTTCCAGGACTTAAGACACTAGAAGAGCAAATGCACATACTCACCGGTACAATTTAGAGAACAGAAGCAGCAATAAAGGACAACGAAAGGTTCAATGATAGTTAAATTTTGCATTGGGAGACATCTATCAAATTGGCCTAATAATTTCTGGGTGTGAAAGTTATGAATCACAAAATTTTGTACTATCAAATTGTTGTGTAAATCTAAACAATGGTTGTCCAAAACATAGTTTACATCTTTGGCCATGATGGAATGTTTTGTTGGGAAGCTGATTAGAGGTTGTTTTGCTGAGACTAGTGAAGTTGATTGTGAATCAAGCAAAGTGAACATGATGTAAATTTCATTGTCTTATGATTGATGTTATTGCTTTGTCTAAGGGGACTAATGTTTCTATTGGTGCACAATGAAACCTTTTGGGTTTATGATTAAGAAGGAAGGACAAAGTTAAAAGGCCACGATGATAAGATCAAGTGAAGGTAATAGCTGAGGTAAATGGCTGATTTGATTGGTACTGATAATATTGATGTTGAGCATAATTTGTTTAGTGGAGATTTAGAGTAGTGAACTTAATGTAAAATGGACCTGAGTAAGGAAAGATTGGATATTGAGAGTTTGGATTGCTTGAATGAGTTTGATCATAGAGAGCTAGATCATAGCCCAGCCATTGGAGATAATGCCAAGTTATTATAAGGAGTTGAAAGAGGATATTTGTGGTCTAGGAGGAAGGTTTGGTTATTTCTCATTTATTGGTGAAGTTAAACCCTAGAGGAATGAATAAACATGAGTACAAAGGTGAATGGTATGTAAACATTGATTATGGTTATGAAGGATATCATGAGTGGTGTTGCACTAACTTTTCCCTAACTTGAGATAAAAGAGTAAATTGGATTCCTTATGACATCTCGATAAGAGGGGGCTACTGAAAAAGAGATGATTGCGGTTGGTTCTAAGTGTATGGATGTGATGGATGGATACCCCATACATAGATGAAGTAGGTTAATTAATGGTAGATGCTTATCCTAGAGGAGTGCAAATTGGTTAAAAATATTTGAGTATGTAAGAAGACTATCAAGTGTTCTATTTGAGTATAAATCTGCCAAAACCTAGTGACTTTATGAAGGAACTCAATTGCCCTTCTGTTGTAAGTTATACATAGAATGTAATGGTGTAAGAGTGTTATCTCTTAAAGTATTTATGGAGGAATTCAACATTTATATTTATATTATGACATAAATAATTTAATCGCAAGGTATAAAGGACAATTGGATACAACAACATTGATGTGAGTGTGTGTCTCTTGTGTAGATCCAGATGTACTCAATCATCCCAACCTTTTTGCTTGGAATTGTATTTATCTTCTAAAGGCATTCATGTGGATCTCATGAGAAGGGATACATTACGTTAAAGGAAATTAGGAGAATACAAAAGTTAAGAAGAGGTCATAGTCGCAAGGTAGGCACTCTCTACCCATTCAAGGGCATTGAACTCATAAGTGTTGGGTAGCAGTTACTCCCTTTGACATGATTGATATTAGTCACCTTGTGATGTAGATTGAATGAATTATTTATTTGGTTCTAAATTTCTCGTTATTGTGAGTAATGTGGTTTCATATTTTCCTTACTTGAGACTGGTCACCAATTTCTAGCTTTTCTATTTCAATTTATTTTCAAGTGGCACTTGCCGCATTCTTTTCGATTGGATTTCATTAGCAATTTTTCTTCTTTTCATGGTTTTGAATTTAAGGATTTTTCCTTTTTGATTTCTCTCTTTTTGTATATGGTGACCATTCCAAATGTGATTGTGTTGTAACCCTGTTATGTGTTAAATGTTGTTTCTATAATGTCCCCTTTAGACCTCTGATAGTATGTGCAGGGAGATACACCGCAAAGAGTTATACTGGATTCACAGAGTTGTTGAGTAGTGATGATATTTAGTAAATGGATAAAATATATGTTGCTGAACTAATATACCAATAAATCCTTGAATGTAACAAGGATAGAAATGCTTGGGATTGGATAGACCTACGATGCTTCAAATAGTCAAGCAAATCAAAGTAGTGTAGTGGAAGCATGGAGGAGGAGATTTTGTGGTGTATATGTCAAAATTCTATAAATTTTAAGAAGTCCCCCAACTTAAAGTAAAATTGACTAAAATTAGCCTAAAGAGGTGCACTTTTGAGAAATTTTTCCTCTTGCTTACACTTAAGACATGGACTCTTTAGCAATTTGGGGCGGCCTAGGAAGGAAGTATTGTGCAAAAGGGACTCATTACCTTTTTATGTGTACACAAATATTTGCTAGAGGAGAGAGTTAATGTGCCTATATAGAGTAAACTATCTCACCTTCGGTTATGAAGTCAGTCAAGAATAGGAAAGAACTGTCTACTTGCAAGAAATGGAAGAAAAAAAAGGATGTGTGGAAGGAAGTCATTGATGGGGGAATCATCCCCTTCTTGGATAAACTACATGGCCCTTCTAATTTTCTGATGGAGTCCTTTGTCAATGGGTGGAAAAAAGGGATCCTGAGGGCTTATGGAGTCGAGTATCAGATTGATGAAACCTTGGTGGAGATGGTTACCATTCTAGCAATGAATGGAAGAAGATTTTATAGAGATAGGAAAACTAGGGAGGAGGACTTGACTAGTTTCTTTGACAAAGATAAGAAGCACTCTAGAGTTACCAAGATGGCTGATGGCAGCTACAACAGGAAAGATCTTATGACTCCCTAGGTAGATATGACCATGTTCATCATGAGGTATATTATGCTCAATGGCAGATATGCCAGCATCTTTTCCTATCATTTTACCATTTTGAATCATTTTTCTTCATTTCTATCTGGCCTCCTCTTTAGAAATATCTTGGAAAAACATTTGAAGAATCCAAATAGTCCTATTCTACATGAAGAAATTATTGTTCTCATCATGGAGTATGCTAAGTCCCTTGAAGTTGTGCCCTCTCTAACTGAGAAAGGCCAACAAACTAGCATCCAAGATTTCTTTGACTCAAAAATAGAATTGGAGGATAGTAGGGGTGTCATTCCTTTTAATGGCCTTGATTATAAACCTATAGAAGAAGGGGAGATGATGCTCACCCCTGCAATGTTTACTAGTAAGAATCCTCCTAGATGGGCAACCAACAAATATAAATCCACCAACAAATTGATTTCTAAGGCTGGTCCCCTTTCTAAAAAAAAGAAGCTTACAGCTAAGGACTATGGTCCAATGAATTTGGATCAGGAAATTAAACAAGACATTCCAAACAATGTCCTAAAAGAAAAATAGGGGACCATAGCCAAAGATGAGAATAGTGAGAGAAAGAGGACTGGTAATCTGATGAACCTAGTTATGGAAGCTACCGAAAGGCAGGAGAGCTGCTAGAAGTGGGTGGAGAAAGAAATTGATACCCTCAAAGTGGGGTTTAAAGATATTATTGATATCTTCACTACCTCCCTTGAGCCCAACAAATCTGAGAAACTCATGATAATGACCTAGAAGCTCTCTAAGGACGTCAAGGTGATGAAATGCAATCACAAACAAAGAATTGAAAAGGTGGAATAGTCTATGGCGGAGACAAAGAAAAACCTCAAGAACTTGGTTGACATAAGAAAAGAAGCCATGAACAACAGTATAGAGTGGCTTGAAAAGATCAATGCCATGGTTGTAGATTACAGATCCTATCACAGTGAATTAATGAAATACCTTGGAGGTGAAGATATGGTTGCTGGAGAAAACAAAACCACTAGTCCTAGTTCCAGAACCAAAAGCAGGAGCAACAAAAAAGGTACCTCCAAATTCATTATGGAGGAGCTGGATGAAATCAACAAGATTTCCATCTAGAAGAACTAGGATTTGATGCACTCTCTTAATTGAGTGTTTTTCTTTTGTTTTGTCTTGATTGTTTGCATCTCTTTTGCTTTCATGACTGTTCGGGGGTGCTGCCCTATTTTGCTAATGGTTCATGTCTATTTGGTTGATGGCAAGATTTTGTAAAACTTCTATTTTTGGGTCCATGTAAAACCCATTTATCTTTATCAAAAACAAAATAATACATGGTTATTGAAGCCGAATACTAGGTTGTATGTATAATTTCTCGATAAGTATGCTGAGGTAGAACTAGTTGTCATGTAAATTTCAAGTAGCATTAGGAACGAGTAACGATTGATTTATCTTAACCACTGCAACTTCCAAGAGTAAGTTAGACCCAAGGGGGAAGGATGTAATGCCCCTCCTTGGACTAGATTTATGTGACACCTGTATTAGGTCATTGAGGCCATTGAAAGAGGTTCAAGATTATGATTAGGAGGCTAGGTGTTTTAGTTTCTTAGCATAGTGCTATGCCTTACAGAGGATTCATGTTATTTGATGCTTGTACGAATGATGGATTAGTGCCCACTTCGAGAAGATTCCCTTTTCACCTTTGTAGACTTGATCGGACCCTTATCTTGTATGCTGGATATGAAAGACTTGATTGGACTTACACATTTCATGAATGATATTATGGCTTCCTTATATGATTCACTAATGATCCTTGAAAGAAAATATATGATTTGATGATTATTGATAGATGTTATATGACTCCATGATTCCTGACATTTATGCTTATGTTATGAGTAATTTCAACTTAATGTGATTTAGATGCATATTATGATGAGGATTGATTTTTTTATGCTCTTATGTCATAATTTTATGCATAGACAATGTTAATATTTTTTATTATCATGCATTTTGACAGATGTGCTGATCTTGTTTATCATGCGATGGAAATACTAACCCCTAGATGATTTACTCATGATGTGATGATTGTATGTATTAATGGGTATGGGTAGAATCAATAGCATGTCACTCATTGTGAGTGCCTTGTGTTGTTCAGATATTCTACCCCTTGTTTGTTGTGCATGTATGTAATGCCCTGCCAGGAAACCCTGAAAGGATTAAGCCATAACACAAGAATAGAGTGCAATAATTTTAATTTTTTTAAAGATAAACACAACATTAAGATACAATGAGATATCAAAATTTAGATTACATAGCAGAAGACATCAACTAACACCTACAAGGTTTCCCAACGTGATTACTTAATTCCACAATTCAATTAACTCACACTAATAAATCCAATAAGTTTATTATCTTATAACGAGATAATTCTTAAACAAGGATAATTTCTTTCAGAAGACGAAAATATAAATCACAAAATAAGGTTCATCCATTACGATTTATTTATACCCTTCATTCATACTTTTCATTAAAATATAAGCCATGCATCTAATTTAATAACACACTTTAATTTCATCATAAACTAATGAGTTCTTTCCATGCATACTTAATTTCATTATAAAAAACTGAATGCATCTATTTCTCTAATCTACAATCTACCATGATCCCATTTCAACATTTAAAGGATGACTGCATACATGCATTTAAGATTAATTTCTTCTAACCCACTTATACATTCTATCAAAATGTCATCCATACATGCTAACACTAAACATGAAACATAAGAACAAAAGAATCACATAACACCAAGATGATCTCGGAGTTCACCCCTAAAGGGCTACATCTCTGGGTCTACTCAACCGCAAGACCCCTCTAATAATTGAATAAGTTCATAACACATAAGGTTCTCATTATTTACAATCCTGCCATCAAGGTGAAACATAACCAATATACAAGCGACCACATCAGTAAATAAATACATAAACGATCCCTGAAAAGGAAAGGATCTAGCTGAACATAATCAAAGATAATACAAGGGTCCACTAGAGCATCCACAAAACTGAGTCATCACAACCCAAGGTCTAGCATGAAATCAGGTTCTCACAAGGGCATAAGCAACAAGACAACTCCACCAAAGGTGCTCCTATCAAGACCATGCAACAAGACACTAGCAAATGTAGGGAACAAGTGTCATCACACAACCTGGTATGATTACCATGGCAGGTCTTTATAGGTTCTGGCCCCATCCACTGGGTTACCCTAGCAACCTAATCCGAGCCTTCGACCCATCCAAGCCTCATGTGGACCCACATATCCTTTCATGAAGACAAGGATGATGGTTTGCCATTTCAGGCCTTCTCACAACATGTCGAGTCTGTTTTAGCACTCATCCCATGTGTGAGGTACAATTGTCTTACTTAGAGATTCATAAAGAACACTCTAATATACTGTTAAGTTATCACTTATTAGACTCACTTTTAATGGGTTACCCAGCAGCCACTTTTGGCGTGGCCCCCAATCGAAAGCCACTTTCCCTTATGACACTAGACTATACTCAAATGAACTCGAAATCCAAGGAATACACATGGTCTAGAAAATGGAGTTCAAAATGGAGGGAACAACCATTTGGTCAAACATGACACATATGAGGTGCATTGACAGATGATACTCTAACTAGAGGCCTGACCAGCTATGGTCAACCACTAAACATCATTCGACACCCACATAAAGGATATGAACAATACAACACACCAACAAAATAACACTCAACTCAAGACCGAGGACACAAACAGGTACCCAAATCAACCATAGGACAGGGTTGAATCAAATAAAGCAAGGTTTGCCATTACTTAAGAAAACTTAGAGAATACAAAAATTAAACTCGCATAGGCAATAACCAGTAGACATAGTCTTTTCCCATGTTGATTTAAACATAATAGTCAATCAAGATTTCTAAATGATCTAAGCTTTCAAAATACATTGACAGAAAAATCACCATTACAAGGTGAAAACAATACAACAATTTCAATAGACAATTCTCCTATGTCTCAATATAGAGGAAGAAAATAAACGAAACCATTTATTTAACTAAATGAAAATATCATTAACTCACCAATATTCCAAATGATACATTATTAAAATTCTAATATTTCCAATAGTATATCGTTTAAATTTTTAAATATCCAGAGATTAAATATTTCATTTATTTCTCAATAACTCAAATAATATGTTCTAGAATAAAATATTATATAAAAAATTATCAATTAATAAATATATTTATTTCAACAATTTCCCGATAAAAAAAATATTTAATCTTTTTCCAAAAAGATACTTGCTCAATAAGACAAATACCAAAATTAACTATTAATTAATATATACTTATTAATCTGTGATTAATAAAATATAACAAATTAATAATTAATAACAAGATTAGAAATACAAGTATTTAATTAGAACAATATGCATTAATAATAAAATGAAATCTAAATATTAATTAACGTATATTTACTATTATACAATTAATTAACATCAAATTAATCATAATTATTAATTAATGCCAAATTAATCATATTTAAATCTTTTTTGAAAAAAATTAACATTTAAAAATAATATTAAATTATTATTATTTTTTTTGATTGAAAAAAAATGTATAAACAAAAACAACTTTAAAAAAAAGAAATATAAAAATAGGTGGGGGGGATGGGGGGGGGGAGGGAATACCCACGTGGGTCCCCTTTGGTAGCTCACACTACCTATGGTAGCACTACTACCAAAAGGTAGTAGTTCGCTACCATTGATATGGTAGCAGCTGCTACCTTTGGTAGCGAGCTAGCTCTCGCGTGGTGGGGGGGTTTACTACTGCCACGTGGGTTAATGTTTTATTTTTATTTTTATTTATTTTTTAATATATTTTTGAAAAAAAGTACTTACTATGAAATCCACACAGTAAAAAAAACCAGTCTCCCAGAGACTTAAGAGAAGAAAATTTTCTTTTTTAAAAAGCATGGTTTTATTTATTTATTTTTTTTAAATCTCCATTTACAAAATAACCCAGAAAAGGAAAATTTCTTTCAATCAAACACCATCTTGGCAAGATAAGATTGATTTACACATATTAACATCAAATCTGCCAAATCCTCAAACTAAATTTCAATTTAAAACTTATATAAGAGAAGATTTATTGGAGTTGAAAACAAAATTTCCTCAAGAACAGCCAAACCCCAATATTTGGTTTTAATTTTTTTGAGAACCAATTTATACAAACACAACTGACATCTAGAGGTTTGATAAGAGAGCAAGGAGAGCTTGAGTCTGTGATTTCAAGGCACTCTTCCATTTTCCATATAGATAAGAATTATCTACAAAAACAAGCAGGTTTCTACAAAACACCAAAAACAATCATTTTAAAACAAAGAAGCCAATGAAATTAACTAGAGGCCTACCTAGTTCAGCAATCCTAGCAAGATTCAGGAAGATCCCAATCCTCCAGCTCAAGAAATTCCTTCTCCTCCCAAAACCCTCAATTTTTCCATCGAATAATATTTTTCCAATAATATTTTCCAAAAAAAATCAATCCCTCATATTTTTCCAAATACCTAGGTTAAATGGGAAAGGTTTGACAAAAAAATTATTTCTAGAATAAAAATATTTTATTTAAAATAATTCACAAAAATCATTCATTTAAACTATATCAATAAATTAAACTTGCTTTTAAATTTAAAATCAATTTCCTCAATTTATTGAAATTGACCTTTCTATTTCCAAAATGCCAACAAGATTAAATTAATTCTATTGCAATTAAATTTAAATATTTCTTTTCCCAATAGCATAAACATAATAAATTTAACATTAAAATTAACTATTTAATTGAACTTGCTACCAACCCGAATTGAGAAATTCAATTAACGATTAATCCCATAAAACAAGAGCCTATTTAATTTAGTCCCCAAAATTACTAATGCGAAAACACACATTAAATCCAACTAGATAATAAGGATTACTTATTTGATTAAACCACACACAAAACACACAACCCAAGAAAGTGAAACGAACAGACGACCTGCATACCCAACCAAAGGAAATATTGACGATGACTGACGACACTCACTTGAGCATGACTATTGTCAAACGAGTGTCTTACAACCACCTAATCCAAACTCTAAGGATCAAAGAGGTACACTCAAACCTGCAAATTCAGGTGGAGACGAACCTCACACCCATGCGGTACTATATCTTAAATCTCCTACAACCAAGAGTCATACATGCATACATATATAAGCTTAATGAAAGTGTTGGCCAGAGATAATAACACGAAATAGGAGAATTAATAACTTGCATGCAAACTGGTGTAAAAACCACATTAACAGGTATGCACAAAAATCAAAACATCTGACTATAATCACTATATTATGATAAACTAATCAAGGTCACACTGAGATTAGAAAATGATTAGGGTAGGGGTACTACATTCTTCCCCCATAGGTTTCAACTTACTCCTGGAAGTCGTAAGGCTAGATGGAGAACATGTCACATGCATAAGCCCTGAAACCCATTCAACAAATATTAAATTGCACATAAGAATCTTTTCATAAATAAATGAAACGTTATTGCTAAGTCCTTTACAAATGCCATTATCCATTGGCAAGATACATCTAAAACCATACACTTCTTATAACATTCTAGGAATTATCAATAATCATAGTAGAGATACAAGAATCTTCTCCCTTTCATTACACCGAATTAAAGCATTAAAAGAGTTAAGCAACAATTACCATACTCATCTATAAAACATGACAAGAAAACATGCCATCATGATCAATTTCTTTTACCAATCCATCTTTTTCATAAAACTTTATCGCATAGAACTAGCTTCAAATATCAATTTTTACAACCAACTTTCATGAAATGAGAGCAATGCAAATAACTCAGATGTTTTACACTTGCCAGGAATATGAAAACCTTTCCAAAGACTATGTCCCATAACATAGTGACAAGTTAACACAATTTACTCCATGATATACATAATAACCATCCACATAACTGGAATGCACAACTCAAAAGGCCACATGTGAGCATGTCTAATGCTCGGTCAAAGATAATATGTATGATCAACATCTTTATGCTTGATCTCAGAATAGTAACATGATCATAAATATCCAATATCTCACTCAAGGCTCGATGGTGATAGGGCACACCATAGTAGTGTTACCTTCCATACAAGACCTTCGTGAACATCCCTTGTTGAGTAAGGTGGTTAGCCTCCAAGAGATAGTCACCACACATAGGTAGGTAGTGGATCCTAGCTGCATCATAGCCTCACGTACCCCCATCCTCAAGGTTCCTTACATCTACTTCCTCGTACACACTCAACCAAGACCATCTCATACGTCCATGGAGACGAATTCACATTTCAACACAAGACTAGCATATGAAAACAATAAGGATAAATCAGTTTAGCCACCAAAGTATAGATGGATAAAGATAATAAATCACAAATTCCAACAGTAAGGCAAGAAAATAATCTAGAATTTGCAACACCAAATCAAGTAAGCAAAAGATCACAAGATCGTGGCTAAACCTTCAAAGTCAAAGTAAAATAAATTGCTGGTCCCCAAAGAAATATAAATAATATCACAACTGCACATAACATCACTATGTGACTAGCATCTAGCCACCAACGAAGAAGGAATGAACAATCATCTAGCTATCACAGTAGCTCATCATGCGATGCGACATAGTCACACTACCCACATGGCATGGCAGTGTGCACCTCGACATCACCCCACATCACGTCATCACATGGCATGGCCATACCCCAAGTGAAAAAGACATGCAATGGACGTATCTTGCATGGTAGTGTACCTCGCGAAAACAAACACGTGCAGGTCACGTCCCACATAGCGACGTATCTATAAGGATAATAGCCATAAGCCAGAGGTATACATGACTAAGGTCCACCCATATGCCCACCAACACATACTAACTGGAAGCTCATGTGGATAAACCTACCTTTCATGAAGACAAGGCAAAGGATCCTCCAAATTACACCATCACTATACACAAGAATAACCATCAATATGCTCAAATAAAGGAGAGGAATAAGCTGTCACACATAAACCTATAAATAGATTAGTCATCAAAAGGGAAAGTATTGAGTACACCTTTGATACAATCTTATAGTATAACTATATCATTCCTTAAAATAGAGAAGCTAAAGTCGCTTCACATCAACATTACTTGTATGCCAATCCATACTATTCAAGGAATGGTGAATTCGAATACTACCCCTTAACATATTGAATTATCCATAGCGCAAGGTTTGGTACTCAGTAGGGAAACAAATAAGCAACATCACATAAACAGTATGGTTTCCCATACTCATAAGAAACATATCCTCCATGGTTGATTACTTCACCAATTCATGGGCATATATAATAAGCACTGATTTCTTACAATACACATGAATACACTAGTATTGGTTTAGTCACATTTGCAGGGAGTACTTTTCAGTTCACTATCATCTACTCATGGAATATTTTAATTATGTTTTCCACATGAATAACTCAATCAAGTTTACTCTAGATACAAGTACTGAAATTATTGACAATTCACAATTACATAAGGAAATAACATCATTCCTATATCTTTCTCAAATTTCACTAAGCATTTGTAAGTAAATTACTAACTATGCTAATTTATTTCTGAAGCTTAAGACTTTCATCTTTCCATAATAAGTCCAAAAGAAAACATACAATTTCATATGCATTATAAAGAAAATTATTTTTAAATCAATTCATTCTTCGTAGCATTTCTAAAAATCTTATGATTTAGGCAAAGAGAAGGGAAAGAGAGTTTGATAATCAAACTATTTCCTACAAAGACACAAGATCAACAAGATCACACTATAATATTAAATTTCTCACTATAAGCCTATCATTTTAAATGCATAGTTTTTATTTCACTATCATTTTAGAAGGATGCCAAACAGCCTAACATGACATTTCCAATAAGTATGGTTACAACAAAATGTTCTAGTTTTCCAAACAACAGAGATCAAAATAGGTAATCTTATCGATGATGCAAGGTCTCTTGAAAACACTCACTACTATAATACAATACAGACACATGTCATAATTTGCAACCAATCATTGAAAATCAAATTACGATCAAAAGGTAAGCAAGGAGCTATCACCAAAATAATACATATTAATGCATGCATATCAGACAATCTTTTCATTTGCACTTTCTAAACATAATAAGGTAATTACATATACCCAAAAGCAAGTTCAATGGAGCATTGCTAAAATAAATCCTCAATCAAAACACTGTGGGCTTCCACGGTGGTATCCCCGTGTATGCCCCCCTCCTTCTTCAAACCCTCTACCTCTCCATGGCCGTTATGCCCTAGCTCGGCCCTGTACCTGCACACTCAAACACACACACACCATGAAATAATAAGAAATTAAAAAAAAAACATTATAATAAACCCTAACCCATTTCGAGTTAGGATATAGGTAAATAAAAGAAGGGCTTTTAATAAAATGGGGGAAAATGCTTATCATTTTAATAATAAGAGCATTTTAGCCCTTATTATATATATTTTTTTAGGGTTTGCCTATAAATTTTGGGGGTAGAATTTGAATTAAACTTTTAAATTATAACTAATATTTAAGGTTATTTTATAATTGAATTATAATATTTCTTGGACATAGTTGGCCCTTTTTATTAAGTGAATTGAATTTTAATATAGCCTATTTTTTTTTTAATTTAAAGTGGAGGATTAATGTTATTTTCATTTATCGCATGGTTATTTAAATTATTCAGCTAAGGATATTTTACAGTTATTTAATATATTTCAATTGTATCTGGTCATTAAAGTAAAAAATTCAAAAAAATTTATAATTGAAGGTTATTAATTTTTTTTTGGAATTCTTAGCCCTTGAGGCCAATATTGGCCAGATTAATTATATCATCAAATTTAAAGGTTTAGGGAAATTAAAACTGACTTTAACTATCAAATTTAGTTGGCAAATGTCATTATAGAATTTCGAACCCTTATCGATTAGATTTAAATAATAAATTTGCATGTGTACCAATTAATAAAATTTTAAATAGCATTATCATTATTGGTCGGGAATAATTTAAATGCATTTGAGATAACTAATTATTCCTCATTTTTAATTGACAACAACTTAATTAAGATAATTGAACTAACTAACTAATTTGGGACATTAATTAATCTCCTCTAAATAAAGTTGCTCGTTGGAGTTGGTTAATTAATCCAACCTTAGAAAACAATTTTACTTACATCCTAGTTAAGACAAAACTCTTTTGAATTTATTATAATGTAGGATATATTATGTGTTTATGTGTTCAAAAAAAAAATTTGTTGTTCCATTTTTGTTTTTTTTGCCCAAAAGTTTGGGCATGACAAAACTAGTTTAATGAAACACATAAAACAATCTTTCATGGAACACATTAATACACCCTTGAAGCTACTATAACATGTTCCCTTTTTATACTTCTTTTACAAACAAAGTCATTTCACATAACAATTATTTGCATACTGATGCATAATACTTAAGATAGAATTTAATTGTGTTACTCCTACAAAACACTTGGATAATACTTAATGTAAACAAAGCATAGTTAGTCACTCAAAACACCAACATCAAGAAGGTGAAAACAATGTGTGAACATACACGTTACACACAAGTTAAGGTCTTCTCAATTAGTCACATACCCAAAAGGAGGAAAAGCATGCACATAAGATCGACACACCTTACACCAACTAAGGGCACAATGAAACCAGAGATCCCAGTGTTTGCAACTTGGCACTGATAACAAATGTAATGCCCTGCCAGGAAACCCCAAAGGGATTAAGCCATAACACAAGAATAGCATGCAATAATTTATTTCTTTTAAAGAGAAACACAACATTAAGATACAATGAGATATCAAAATTCAGATTACATAGAAGAAGACCTAAACTAACACCTACAGGGTTTCCCAACGTGATTACTTAATTCCACAATTCACTTAACTCACACTAATAAATCCAATAAGCTGATTATCTTATAATGAGATAATTCTTAAAAAAGGATAATTTTTTTAGAAAATGAAAATATAAATCACAAAATAAGGTTCATCCATTAAGATTTATCTATACCCTTAATTCATACTTTTCATTCAAAAATAAGCCATGCATCTAATTTAATAACACACTTTAATTTCATCATAAACTAATGAGTTCTTTCCATGCATACTTAATTTCATTATCAAAAACTGAATGCATTCTATTGCTCTAATCTACAATCTACCATGATCCCATTTCAGCATTTAAAGGACGACTGCATACATGCATTTAAGATTAATTTCTTCTAACCCACTTATACATTCTATCAAAATGTCATCCATACATGCTAACACTAAACATGAAACATAAGAGCAAAAGCATCACATAACACCAAGATGATCTCGGAGTTCACCCCTAAAGGGCTACATCTCTAGGTTTGTTCAACCGCAAGATCCCTCTTATAATTAAATAAGTTCATAATACATAAGGTTCTCATTATTTACAATCTTGCCATCAAGGCAAAACATAACCAATATACAAACGACCATATCAGTCAATAAATATATAAACGATCCCTGAAAAGGAAAGGATCCAGCTAAACATAATCGAAGCTAATACAAGGGTCCACTAGAGCATCCACAAAATTGAGTCATCGCAACCCAAGGTCTAGCATGAAATCAGGTTCTTACAAGGGCACAAGCAACAAGATGACTCCACCAAAGGTGCTCCTATCAAGACCATGCAACAACACACTAGCGAATGTAGGGGACAAGTGTCATCACACAACCTGGTATAGTTACCATGGCAAGTCTTCATAGGTTCCGACCCCATCCACTAGGTTACCCTAGCAACCTAATCCAAGCCTCCATCCCATCCAAGCCTCATGTGGACCCACGCATCCTTTCATGAAGATAAGGATGATAGTTTGTCATTTCAGACCTTCTCACCGCATGCCGAGTATGTGTTAGCACTCATCCCATGCGTGAGGCACAGTTATCTTACTTATAGATTCATAAACAAAACTCTAATATAATATTACGTTATCACTTATTAGACTCACTTTCAATGGGTTACCTAGTAGCCACTTTGGGCACAGCGCCCAATCAAAAGCCACTTTCCCTTACCACACTAGACTATACTCAAACAAACTCAAAAACCAAGGAACACACATGGTCAAGAAAATAGAGTTAAAAATGGAGGGAACAACCATTTCCTCAAACACGACACATATGAGGTGCACTAATAGATGGTCCTCTAACGAGAGGCCAAACCAGCTATGGTCAACCACTAAACATCATTCAACACCCACATTAAGGATATGACCAATACAACACTAGAACAAAATAATGGTCAACTCAAGATCAAGGACAGAAATAGGTACCCAAATCAACCATATGATAGGGTCCAATCAAACAAAGCAAGGCTTGCCATTACTTAAGCAAAAGAGAATACATAAATTAAACTCATAGGCAATAACCGATAGACAAAGTCTTTTCCAATGTTGATTTAAACATAAAAGTTGATCAAGTTTTCTAAATGATCTAAGTTTTCAAAATACATTGACAAAAAAATCACCATTACAAGGTGAATAAAATACCACAATTTCAATAGACCATTTGCCTATATCTCAATATAGAGGAAGAATATAAACTAAACCATTTATTTAACTAAATGAAAATATCATTAACTCACCAATATTCCAAATGATACGTTATGAAAATTCTAATATTTCCAATAGTATATCGTTTAAATTTTCAAATATCCAAAGATAAAATATTTCATTTATTTCTCAATAACTCAAATAATATGTTCTAGAATAAAATACTATTTTAAAATTATCAATTAATCAATATATTTTATTTCAACAATTTTCCAATAAAAAAAAATATTCTATGTTTTTCCAGAAAGATACTTCCTCAATAAGACAAATACCAAAATTAACTATTAATTAATATATACTTATTAATCTACGAGTAATAAAATATAACAAATTAATAATTAATAACAAGATTAGAAATACAAGTGTTTAATTAGAAAAATATGCATTAATAATAAAATGAAATCTAAATATTAATTAATGTATATTTATCATTATACAATTAATTAACATAAAATTAGTCATAATTATTAATTAACACCAAATTAATCATATTGAAATCTTTATTGAAAAACATTAACATTTAAAAATAATATTAAATTATTATATTTTTTTTTTGATTGAAAAAAAAATATATATGAAAAAAAAAACTTAAAAAAAAAAGAAATATAAAAATAGTGGGGGGGATACCCACATGGACCCCCACGTGGGTCCACCTTGGTAGCTCACGCTAGCTATGGTAGCACTGCTACCAAAAGGTATCAGTTCACTACCATTGGCAACGCTGCTATCTTTTGGTAGCAGTCTGCTACCATTGGTAGTGGCTACCTCCCGCGTGGTGGGGTGGTTTACTCCCACCACGTGGGTTAATGTTTTATTTTTATATTTTTATTTTTTTTGAAAAAAAATACTTACTATGAAATCTACACAGTAAAAAAACCAGTCTCCCAAAGACTTAAAAGAAGAAAATTTTCTTTTTCTCCATTTACAGCATAACCCAGAAAAGAAAAATTTCTTTCAATCAAACACCATCTTGGCAAGATAAGATTGATTTACACATATTAACATCAAATGTATCAAATCCCCAAACTAAATTTCAATTTAAAACTTATTTAAGAGAAGATTTATTAGAGTTTTAAACAAAATTTCCTCAAGAACAACCAAACCCCAATATTTGGTTTTAATTTTTTTGAGAACCAATTTATACAAACACAACTGACATCTGGAGGTTTGATAAGAGAGAAAGGAGGGTTTGAGTTTGTGATTTCAAGGCACTCTTCCATTTTCCACATAGATAAGAATTATCTACAAACACAAACAAGTTTCTACAAAACACCAAAAACAATCTTTTTGAAACGAAGAAGCCAATGAAATTAACCAGAGGCCTCCTTGGCTTAGCAATCCTGGCAAGATAGAAGAAGAGCCCAATCCTCTAGCTCAATAAATTCCTTCTCCTCCCAAAACCCCCAAAGTTTCTATCCAAAAATATTTTTCCAAAAATATTTTCCAGAAAAAATCAATCCCTCATATTTTTCCAAAAACATAGGTTAAATGGGAAACGTTTGACCAAAATTTTATTTTTGAAATAAAAATATTTTATTTAAAATAATTCCCAAAAATCATTCTTTTAAACTATATCAATAAATTAAACTTGCTTTTAAATTTAAAATTCATTTTCTCAATTAATTTAAATTAACCTTTCTATTTCCAAAATGCCAACAAGATTAAATTAATTCTATTGCAATTAAATTTAAATCTTTCTTTTCCCAACAACATAAACATAATAAATTTAACATTAAAATTAACTATTTAATTGAACTTGCTACCAACCTTTCCCAACAACATAAACATAATAAATTTAACATTAAAATTAACTATTTAATTGAACTTGCTACCAACCTGAATTGAGTAATTCAATTAACAATTAATCACATAAAACATGAGCCTGTTTAATTTAGTCCCCAAAAATACTAATGCAAAAACACACATTAAATCCAACTAGATAATAAGGATTAATTATTCGATTAAACCACACACAAAACATGCAACCCAATAAATCCAAATGAACAAATGACTTGCATACCCAACCAAAGGAAATATCAACGACGCTCACTTGAGAATGACTATGGTCAAACGAGGGTCTTACAGCCACCTAATCCAAACTCTAAGGATCAAAGAGGTACACTCAAACCTGAGAATTTAGGTGGAGACGAACCTCACACCCATGCGGTATTGCATTTGAAATCTCCTGCAACCAAGAGTCATACATGCATACATATATAAACTTAATAAAAGCATAGAAAATGATTAGGGTAGGGGTACTACAATGTATATATGTTGTATCGTGCCTCTTCCCAATGGCAATATGTGGTTCGAAGATGTCGTTGGTTCACTTCCTACTCTGTAGGTTTAGGTTTGGTGTCAAGTCCTTGTTATTAGTCTTGGAAATTTTGACATGTCGTCACCATTGTCATGACTTGTGAGTATGTTTCATGGTTAGTTGATCATTCAATTATTTTATTTATGTTCCTTGAGTAGTGATTGATTTATTATTTAGCGTATTTAATTTCGATATTTGATTGACTGTGTTGAGTGCTTACTTGATACTAGTTATGGCCTCATTAGTAATTTTGTTATTTTAAAATTATTAAAATTTAACAATTTTCAATTATTTAGTATTTCCGTGTTTAAAATTTGGTTAATGCTCATATTGAGATTTTGAGATTATATTTGGTCATTTTTATGTTTCAAGTTGATTTAAATCATTGAATATTTGTTGACTTTCACATTATTGACTTTATTGTCATTTAACTTTTTTAATATTTAATTATTTAGTTACCTTAATTATCTTAACTATATTATTTATTTAATTATGGATTTGATTTATTTTTTGTTAGTTTTGAAAAATCAATTATTTAATGAAATTAGTTTGTTTAATTTTTAAATCACACACACACAGATATATATATATATATATATAATTTGGATGATTAAAAAGAGATAAGTTATAATATTTTACTTATTATATTTCATTATATTTTAATATTCAATCTTTTATTTTTAAAATTGTTTTAAAAGTCTATTGAGAAATGGATTTTTTTTTTAAATCCCATAAAAGAATGTGATATGGCAATTAGCTAGGGTTTTCATTTGGGGGATTCTTTTCTTTCCATATGTTTATGGGAATTTTGGTGGTTTTTTAAAAGAAGATTGTTGGAGAAATTTTGAAGCTCCTAAATTCTTCCATTATTTTTCTTCAATAAGAGGTAGGGTTTGCTCTCTTTTTTTTTCTCTCACTTCTCCCATGATCTAAAATCAAAATGGATTTGAAAGAAATTATACGTTTTTCTTTCTTAAGAGTTTAAAATCTGATTTCATTCAATGGGTTTTGATTGCAAAAAAAAATTATTGCCATTTCAAGTTTTCTGGGTGAAAACTCCATTTTAATTTCATTGTTGAAAATAAACCTCCTTGTTGGATTGGGGAAAGAAATCCCAAGAAGAATTTCTGATTCCAATCTTATTTTGGTTAAAACCTATTGTCAAATCCTTGTTTTTTAAAAAAAAATTTGAAATCTTGGATTGAAATTCTAGTTTTGGGGTGCTTTTAAAACCCCCATTTCAGACTGTGATAAATATAAGAAAAAAATATAAGTTAAAAAAAAAATTAAAAAAAATATAAATGAAAAATAAAATGAAATAAAATACAAAAATAAGAATAAAAAAAAAATCAAGCCACGTAGTGGCTGCTGCTGCCAGCACTACCCACCACATAGTGGAGAGTGCTCGGCAGCCCACTACGGTGTTCGGCCACCACCACCACATACATGGTGGGGAGGGTGCAGCGAGAACCTCCCAAAAAGAAATTTTAATTTTTTTTTAATTTTTTATTTCTTAAAACATAAAATAAAAATGTATTTTAATTTATTGAATTTAAAATGTATTTTATTATTTTTAAATGTATTTTATTTAATTTATAATTTTTTTTATTTAAGATAGTTTTAAAACACTAAATAAATAATAATAATATATATGTGAGTTGATAAGTATTTGAGACAAAACATATTTTATACATATCATTGATAAATATTAAGATGATGGATTTTTTATTAGATAAAATCTTTTGAATATTAAAGTAATAATATGATGTCAATAATCGGAGTATATTTGAGTTATATTAAGAATAGTATTATTGAAACACGATATTATATAAATGGTCTTATTGTTAATACTATTGTTTAATAATTTGGGAAAATTAAACGATATTGGATATATATACAAACTAAATTATATACATGTGAGTATACCCCGAATCAGGTGTTTGTAGATTCCCTTTAAGTCAACATTTTCCAATTAAGAGCCTTTTTGTTATGTTTGCATCCATATGACGCATGTGCGTTTGATTTAAAACCAATGGTTAATATGATTTTTTGCTTTTATTTGTGTATCATGAGATTTACTTGCCCATTTTGGCATGCCCTCGTGATGATTTACCATGAGGAGGAGATAACCACACTGCTGATTTGGTGGTAGCGAGTGTGAAGGACTCACAATGTTGATATGTTTTAGTGCAAGGGGTATCATGAGTTGATCATATTTATTTAGTTAAGAGGCTCATTCTTATATGTGTTGTTGTTCACCCTTTTGGGGTATGTGTGTGCTGTGGTTTGACATGGTTGGCATTGTGTCATATTTTTACTTGTGTAAGAGTCTCTTGTGTTGTTATTTTATGAATCTATGTAGAGGGACTGGACTCCTTTATGACACTCAGGGGTCATGAGAGATAGACTTTCACAAGGTTCCTTGTAAGGATGCGTGAAGTCTAGACGTTTTGGGCATAAGGGAGTTTACCATATTTTTAACTAAGTGATAATTGATTAATGAATGGGTATGGGTAATTAGATAATTTAAAAAGATAATAACTTATCAGTGTCTCATGACTCAGTCCTAGGGAGGATGTTTTAGGCTAAGCATGGGAAGATCATGGAGACGGTAAGCTAATCTCCCTTGTTTTCTCTCTCAAGGTTGAGATGGCTCCACATGCCCATAGGCTGCTGCCTTGTTCTTGGCTTGGCATGTGATGACACTCCCTCATGCATGTGAGTCATTTTCTTACTTTCACATTCTTGTTATGATGATTTATCGGTCTTTGGAAACCTCTTATTCTTTCTTGTTTGCTTGGTGGATGGTTGTGTGTATGGAAGTTGTGTAGTGTTAGTCCCTTTGGTAAAGCATAAACATTGGTTTTATGTGTGAGTTGGGACCTATCGACATCTCCTGGCTCAGGGGGTGGTTCCTTGTAGGTTCCAAATTGCTTGGGTGGTTCGAGCTTTTTTCTATTGGGGTTTTTTGCTCTTCATTGGTGTTGGAAGCTTTCTTCATGTTGACTTTGAACCCTTGGAGAAGATTCATGTATTGATTATCTTATGATAGAGAAACTTAAATCATGTATTAATTTAAGAATGTTGTATGAGAAGTGTGTGGTACTCATGATTGTAATACTATGTAAAACAACCAACTTTGTATCCATGATTTACTCTAAGTTGTACATTCAGAAGGAAATAATATAAGTTAATCAAAATGTAAGTAGAAAGAAAGATGAAATGATGTACTCTTACTAGTAATTTCTTACGATTTTTTAATTATGTATATTCCTTAATTTGAACTCATATGACATGAATGAAGTTGTCATGCTTAATATATGGGATGAATTAGTTAATTGTATTTGAATTGTATTTTGTCAAATAGTTAAATCAGCAATACAATTATTCATGTGGTAATTAAATGTTACATAGTAGATATGTAGGTGTGATGGAAAAATGGATGTTGTCACTTTCTTCATGTTATATCTTTAGGAATGGAAATATGATAATGCTTGTATCTTCATATCTTCATGTGAAAATGGAAGTAAAATTTAGTAGATGTTAGCATATATTTATGAGATCAATGATATGAACTATATCATTAAATGAAGAACTTAAACTATCCATGATGAAGCATGGGAAACACGAGATCATTGAAGATGTAGTTGAATTCTTGGAAACTAGAATATCACTAAGGCTGAAAATTATATTGAAAACTATAATGAGACTTGGTACGTAGACATCATTAAGAGCTAAATGAAAATACATATAATTGTGTTATGGTTGCCTTAAAACTAATGTTGCATAAATAGAATTATGAACATGTAGATTAGGTAAGTAGGTTAATGAACATGCTTGTTCATTGATGCATTCAGTAGTGGACAACAATAGTAGCACATCATGTGAAGTGTATGATATACATTAATTTGCATACATGCACCTGTAGTTGTGTTCCTTGGTAAGGATGAATCATTAGGATCATAGAAGTCAACTAATATGAAAATGGTAAACTAAATGTATCGTTCCTAAATCCATAATTGTTGTAGGTCTAGTAGTGACGTTAATACCCTAGGGAAATGATGAAACCATTAAACTTTGTAAACATGACATCACTTGTAGTAGTAAAGTAATGTATGAAGCAACAAATAAACACTTAACGCTATATTTTAAAGTAGTGAATTAAATCATAAACTTAAATATCTAGATTGAATTAGATGTAACCTTGTTAGTAAACAAAAAATTAAACTATTGCACTCTTTTTGGGTCTAGATGTAGTAAGTTTCCTTGGGGAAAATCCAATTACTGAATGTTGCATCCCTCCTCAAAAAATTGAAAAGGGAAAGAAAAATCCTTGGACCTCAAATTTTTTTAGACATTGGTGATGATGATGTGGTTTAGATTGGTAAGGGTAAAGATAGGTTAAAAAGGGTGGATGGTCAAGGTGATCGATGAGAATTTCTAGAGTGACTAATGTGAAGAAACACATAAATGAGGTCGAGATTATTGGTAGTGGGGATGATAAAGAGGAGGAGTTGGTAGATGTTGATGCAAAGTAGGAAGAGAAGGAAATTGCAAATGAAGAAGAAGAAGAAGAAGAAGAAGAAAGAAATGAAGAGAAAGGAATCAATCAAGAGCATACAAAAGGGGATAACAGAGACCTACATGAGGATGGAAAGATGAAGAATAATTAGGAAACTAGCCACCATCTAATGAACAAGAATGGAAATAAAATAAATCTATGTTTCTCTCTTTGAAGATTCAAGTTCAAAAGCTTGAAAAATGGGTGATTGGGCTTGAGGAGAAGCTTAAGCAAAAGGACTTTGATAAGTTTAGCAAATTTAAAAATGGCCTAAATATTATTGTTGAGATTACCAATGCTATTTAAAACAAATTTGTTAAGCTCTAAGGTCAAAAACTAAAGACAAAATAGTGTTTGGACATTACCGAAGATAAACATGGATATTTTGGAACAATTAACAAGGAGGCATAGGAGGAAGCCCTAGCCTCCCTCAAGGCTAATTGGATAGTTATTCTATTCTTTATGTTTTAAAAGTCTTGTTATTTTATGGTTGACCTATGTGCTTACTTTTTTCATTGTTTCTTGGGACAATGCTCTTCGTTACTTTTTTAATTAAAAAAATCCACTTCTAGTTGTTCATATATATACTATGACCCATCGCTTCTTGTAGGAAAAATACAAATACATCACATCTTGGTTTTGTTAATGATGGATAGAAAAGTATCAATAAGAAATTAAATCTTCACAAAAAGGTCTAATACCCATTTTCCAATAAGCTTCAACAACTAACTATTGAAAATTAAATAAAAACTTAAAAATACTTCACATCACAAAAGATATAAGTTAATAACTATAGATAGAACAACAAATATTAATAAAAAACTTATCATAAAAAATAATATTATGAAAAATACTAATTAACTACCTATATAATTTTGTAATAAGAATTATTTTAGTATTATAAAATGCTATGAAAATAAATATCATAAATTTTACAATTACAAATGTATAGAAGCTCTTTTTCAAAAGTATATATTAATTTATGGAAGACAAATTAGTCATAGCACGCCATATGATACTTGTCACAAAGATTTTTTTTTATATTAAATATCAAGAGACCAAAATAAGGAGAGTTTATACAAAAATGAGGATGGGAGGCAAAGCCTTAGCCATTAACCAGTGGGATTATCCGACTGAACAAAGACAACCTCCTACAGAAAAAGAGTTACAAGAGAGAGTATATATAGTGAACCATATACATGAACTAGAAGCTACTGGACACCTATTGCAGAATCTCATCCTGGTTTTCTGTCCATGTTGTCCATCCTTGTGGCCCTTCCATCCACACCATCTTCTTCCACTCTAGGACCGAGGTAAACATTTCAAGCTTATCAAAGTAGGGACCTCTATTGTCCCTGAGTTCCTTGATCAGTTTCTTTAGAGCCTCACCGAATGGAGTCTGGTTCTTTGCAATTCTATCCCATTCAAAGCCATCCTTCATCTCATATATGAACCTGGTTGCCCAGCCATCCGTGAGGAAACACAACAGCTTCTCCCTCTCAACATTCATCAAAAAACATACCTGCACAATAATTTTATAACATGCGAGTTTCTTAAAAAACCTAGTAAGAGTCCTATTAGTACCTTGGAATTTTTCCTCATTTCTAAGCTTACAAATAAACCAAAGTATGAAAGAAGAGAGAATTTACCAAAATAGGTTAGCATCCTTCTTGAGGCCATGAATGAATCCATCAATAATATCAAGAGTACAAACATGTTCAGTAATGGAAATTCCAAACATCATCCAGACCTCTCTGGAAAAAATGCAGTCAAAAAAGATGTGCTTCATAGTCTTAGGCTTCCTACATATAGAGCATAGGTCAAAGACAACAATGTTATTCCTAATAGGCTATCTATCCAACATCAGTTGCCACCTAAAGCATTTGATTTTTGGGGGGGTTTGGGGACTACCATAGTTTCTCAAATGTTTTCTGCCAGGCAGATGTATTAAGGTCAACATACTAGAGGGAGTTAATATGATCGATCACCGTGGTATCATGAGTGAGCAGTTTGTAGATAGACTTGGCTTTGACTTTGGAGAGTAGGGAGCCATCCTTCCATCAGAATGAGAGGTATCTATGAGCATCTACATCAATGTTCCTAGGAAGATCTAGACAAGCACAAGTATTTTTAATCATATTGTAGGTTCTCATATGCGAGGCAGGGAGGCCAAACTTATTGCTAAGGTCCTCCTAGTTGATGAGATTATCATGTTCCAAGATATCCATGATGTATTTAATGCCTTTATTATACCAATTCCTAGCAAAACAGCCTTGGGTTAAAGCGAGGGGTTTAGAGTTATGGTAGAGATTCCACCCTATTGACCTTTCCCCATGCAGAGTATTATTACATTAAATATTAGAGTTGGTAATAAGTTTACGCACATGCTCCGAGGATTTCCAGATGGATTTAAACACCCAAGTGCCTTGAACAGACACAAAGAATCCGCCTGCTATCAGATGACTAAAGGGGAGGGCTTTCCAAGATTTGGTAGACTTGGGGACACCATTTTGTATATTATTTCTGACAAGGATCTTCCAAGGTTCTTTTCCTTCTAGGGCATGAAATATCCACTAGGCAGCCAGGGAAACTCCTTGCGTTCTGAGATCCTTAAGTCCCAGCCCACCAAGTTTCTTAGCTATGTGGCACCAGAGCCATTTGACTACATGGGCCTTTCTACCCTTACCATTAGACCAAAGGAAGCACCTGATATATTTTTGGATCTCATAAACTTGGTAGTTGCTAAACATCTAGATAGAGGAGTAGTACAAACTATAGGAGGAGAAGATTGTTTGGCAGACTTGGATCCTACTAGCTAGGGATAGAATCCTATTGTCCCATTTATTAAGGTTTTTGTCAATCTTTTCTTTGACCCAAATCCACATATCCTTGAGAGAGGGAGAGATAGAAAAAGGGATACTGAGGTACCTGACTATTTTATTGGGTCCTCCCCATGAGTATCTAACCTGCTGAAGCCAGTCTGGGGGTTCCTCGTTCTACCCAAGCAGGATAGACTTGGAATTGGAGATACGAGCACTAGAGGCTTTGCCAAATGTGGCAAGGTTTTGATTGAGGGAGTCAATGTTATGCCTAGAGAGCTCCAGGAAGAGAGCAGTGTCATCAACAAATTGTATATTGAGCAATTCAGAGTCATCTAGCATCTTAATGCCATGAACTTTAGTGGATAGGGTATCATCTCTTAGGAGGTAAAAGAGGGCGTCCGAGGCAATGACAAACAAAGCAGGGGTGAGGGGGCAGCCCTGTTTAATGGATCTAGAAAGAGGAATAGATTGGGAAAGTGATCCATTAACTTCAACTAGGGCAGAGGCGTCTTTGAGGAGAATTTGGACATATTTACAGAAATCGCTAGGGAAACCAAAGGCTTTGAGCATCATGAGGATGAAGTCCCATTCCACTCTATCATAGGCCTTCTCAAAGTCTACAAGGAACATGGCAGTATTTTGATTTGAAGTTTTGGCTCATTCCATAGATTCTCAGCTAGTGACAAGGTTCTCCAAGATATACCTTCCTTTGATAAATCCTGTTTGGGTAGAGTAGATGAACTTGGGAAGGATCTTATTAAGGTGAGAGGCTAGGGCTTTCGCCAAGATTTTATAAGAAATGTTGAGGAGAGTAATTGGCCTCTAGTTTTTTATGTGGGCTTTGTCCCCATCTTTTGGGATAAGTTTAACAATGCCCCTATTGATGGACTCCCCAAGGGTGCCACTATCAAATGCTTCGGTGTATATGTCATAAAGGTCTTTGGTGACCCACTCAATATTGGTTTTGTAAAACTCAGCAAGAAGTCCATCAGGGTCTGGGGCCTTATCATCCTTGAGGGATTTAATGGCATCAGTAATTTCTGTCATAGAGATTTTGGTCTTTAGAGAGAGAGCTTCAGCCTCAAAGATTCTTTTTGGGATAATGTTACTGCACCTATTTCTAGCCTCTTTTGAGGCTTCACTATCTTTCGAGGTAAAGAGGGTTTTATAAAACATTTCAAAATCATCTTTGATCTCATTGATGTTCAGGAGTTCCTTATCCTCAATTATGATTCTGTCAATTTTTTCTCTATTTTGTATTTGTTTAAGGAGATTGAAGAAGACTTTAGAGCCTTTATCTCTGAATTTGAGCCAGTGATTATGAGCTCTAATGAGTGCACCCTTGATTTTGACCTGTTGATGTTTCCTAAGAATGTCTCTAGCCTGAGCTACCCATTCCACCAGGACAGAGGAGGAAGTATGTAATTGTATTTCATGCTCCAAGGAGTGGAGCCGATTAGTGAGAGTTTTTTCCATAAGCCTGAAATCCTTGGCTTTCTTCTGGCCTATAGTTTGGAATATTTTTTGCCAAGAGGAGACATTTTTGTTCCATCTGAGGGTGTGGGATTGGGGATGTTGAGAGTGCATGTTAAAGAGTCTAACCATTTTAATGGTAGTTAGGGCATCCTTATATTTAGCAGGGAGGTATTAAGGATAAACTTCTTATTGAGAGGATTGTTGTTAGGGATGGAGTTCCTAGTATTGATGATAGCAATGATAGGGAAATGGTTAGTTAAGGTTACTGGTAGAACAGCCACCGAGTTCCCCAAGTGGTTAGGGGAGAAGGAGAAGAAATTTTTATTAACATAGAACCTGTCTAATCTTGAGTAAATTCGGTTGGGGCCTTGCTGAAAGTTGCACCAAGTGTATGATAGGGTAGAGGATTCAGATTTGCTACCCTCAAGGGGGTCAAATAGCTACATGTGTTGTTTAAATCTATCCCAGTGAGGTTTCTCTTAGCACTTCCATTCGAAAGAGATACCCTCGACCTTATCATCTTCGTTTTCAATCATGTTAAAGTCTCCAGCCATGACCCAGGGGATACTTGGAAGGGCTGCCATCCAATTCTAGAGGGACACTCTTTCCCTATGATCATTAGGTGCATATATAGAACATACCCCAAAATAGTAGCCTCTAATATCTAGGGAGGCCCAAGCCACTCTATTACAAGGGGAGATGCCCCTATCCCTAATGTGATTTACCCACTTAGGGTTAACGAGGAGACCAACTCCACCCTTTCCCTTAGAATGATTGGTGCATATTTTGATCGCATCTCTCTAAATATAATCAAGTGCAGTGTCAAGGGAGAACTCAACAGATTTAAGCACTTGAAGCATCAAGAAATATAGATGTTTATGACAATTTAGAAACCTCTTAATAAAAAACTTTCTACCAGGTGACTCCAAGCCTCTAATATTCCATGAGATGTATTTCATGAGAAAAGAGGATTAGGAGGGACTGTTTGGGAGACCATTTTGATCTCTAGACTTTTTCTTATTTTTGGAGCCAAAAGGCTTGCCTTTCTTTTTAGCCATGGAGGAACTTTTCATGAGGTCATCCTCTTCCTCACTAAGCTCAGTTAGCTCAATTTTACCATATGCAGTTTCTACAATGTTTGATCCAGGTACTTGGGAGCCTGGAAAACCAAGGAGCATTGAGCTACAGTTAATGTCCTCTAGTCCCTTATTAGCATAAATGACTTCAATAATGTGGTTGTCCTCTATTTCATTTAGCAGAGATGCCACCGCGGGGTTGGAGGTGTTAACATCAAGGGTAGCCTCTACAAATAATGTGGATTTAGATCGTTTGGGGGTCCCAAACCTAAGCACCATTTTTGCAGGGTTATCACTCATGCTAGCATCACCAACACCACGATCAGGCTTCTCTAAATTTTTAACCATATTTTTAACCAGGGAGGTCGTCAGAGTTTGTAAAGCTTTTAGTATGTCATCATTCATAGTGATTGGGTATTTGATACTGGTAGTCAACTGATTAGCAGTTTGATAACCAACTCGGATTTGATTTAAGGCGAGTTGTTGGGAATTCTTTCATCTCTGATTTCTTGATGTGATTGTTTGAAAACAATTAGAAGGCGAATCGTCAGAAATTTTGGAGGCAACAAAAGTAGGGATGAGGGGTTCAGTAGTGGTGTCAATAATCATTGGATTTAATTCATCAGGGATGAGGCTAGGAGCTGAGTTTAGGGAGGGATCATCTTTAGGGTTGGTATTGTTTCCAACAGAATGAAGGTTGCTTGGGTTAGGGATCAGCTCCTTATCGGAGCTAGGGCTTTTAGATGATCCTACTAGGTTAGTGTTATTTTTTTGTTTCTTGCGGTAGATGATTGGGCAGTTCTTCCGAAGATGCCCTTCTTTTTTGCACAAAAAATAGGCGTTCAGTCCTCCAAGTATTTTAATAGGGCAAAAAAATGTTTCATCACCGATGTTAAGGTTTAGTAGAGGAGGGATGTCGACCCCGGGTTTAATGGATATGAGTATTCTTGCATCAAGGTTAGGGACTAAACGCGTTGATTCATCAACCCGAATTATTCTCTCAAATGTTTCCAATACCTGGGGAAGAAAATGCCATAGGAAGGGAGGGACATCCTTAAGGATGATCCATCTAGGGCTTGAGAGTGCAAGAACTGCCTCATTGATGGCCTCTAAAGACCAGGCTAGGGCACAAAAGGAGGTGTTCCCAACAGTCTAGTGTTGTCTTTTAAGAATTTCAACTTGAGATTCATGATTATTAAAAAAGATAATATACAGACCTTTCTGGACTTGCCTACAAAATGAAATCTTAAGCCCTAACTTCAAACTCCAAACATTATGAAACCAATCATCTAGGAATTTTCTAGGCGGGCATTTCTCAATATTAACACAAGCTAAAAATAATTACAGTATCGCTTAACCTAGTTTTTTTGGAAACTATTTCTTTCAACATTTCATCGAAAGAATTCAAGGGCACGGTAGGGCTCTTACCTTCCTCACAGGGTTGTTCTCCCCCAGGAGTCTTAAAAAATCTCGCACTAGGGTGGACTCCATGGACGGAGCAGTGGTCTTGGCAAAGGTTTTCTTTCAGTTTGTTTGAGCCTACTCAAAAGGTTTAGCAGTCTCGACAAATATTTTTGTTTGGCTTGAATGAGCTTGCTCGGTGGGTTGAGGAGAATTAATGACAGTGCCATCAGACTCAGGCTCCATTGGGAGCTACGGAGGAGTCACACGAGCGACCAGAAGTGTGATTAATGGTTAGGTTAACATGCAGAAAGTAAATGCAAAACAGTAATAAGGGCATGAATTAAATACAAAATAGTAATAAGGGCACGGAGAGAAGATGCAAACCACGTGGAGGAGATTAACTCCTCCACATCCTCGCAGAGTTGGCCATGTAAGACAACACCGGTGATGTTGGAGAGCACGCAGTCCGCAACAAACGCTCCAAAAATCACTCCAGAATTCGCAGGCTAGAATTTGCAGTCCAAATTCACAGTCCAAATTCGCAGTCCAGAATTCGCCCTAGAATGATATCGTTTGACTAAAGCTATCTCTGGAGTATCATTTAGTATACATTCGATTCAGCGTCTTGAGTTTATTACTGCTAAATAACTGTCATGTGACTCAAGAATCCCTTTTTTCAGTTTATCAAACACACGATTTTTAGCAAGGACTGAAGAATGAAAACTCAGCTTTTTCTTTTAAAAAGTCGTGATTTTCACCAGCAACCCTGCCTGGACTCTTCTGAGAAATTCGTTTCTCTGATTGAAACCTGCGGACCATACTTTCAATAAAACCCTAATCGATTCCTTTGGAAATCTCTTTTCCGCTTCCTAAAATCCAGTTTTTCGCATTTCTGCCTGGTTGTATTTCCGCCGAATTAATTCCAATCATCCAGTTTTTCTCATTTCTACCTGGTTGTCAATCTTTTTCATTTGGAATACATTGACATTAAATACCTCTTCAGAGAATATATCTGGAGTTTTCTTTGCTTAGATGGCGAGAGGCATTTATGTGTTTGTACTGCTCACGCCTGCTTTTGCTTCTCCGTTCTCCAAATTATCGCTTCCTTCAAATTTCGCTTCCTGCCTGATAAATATGCCCGAAATCTTGTCACAAAGATTTTGAAGTGGCATATGCATTTTATAACCGGTCATTATAATTATGCAAATCTCTACACGACAGCAGTCTACATGTCTTTATTAATGTTGGTTTATTGCGCTATAAATTATTTCATTTTGTAAGAAATTGGTGAGGTGAGTTGCAGTAAAATTTTAATGGAATATTTTCTCGGATGATCTAATTAAAAACATTAAGGTAGGCTTTTATTACTTATTATTGAGCCTGTGTTTTTTCTTCCAACCATTTAAAGAATTTTATAGGGAAAATTTTATACGAATCGTAAATTTGTCAGTTTATTTCTAAATAATTTACTTTTGTACTGTTTAGTAAAATTGATTTTATAATTATTTATTTAATAATTATAATTAATTAAGCCAAGAGGCTTCTACAATGACTGCAAATTTATGCGTCAACATTTGGGGGTTTTCAATAATTTTTTACGATCATTTGGTTTTCAATTATTTAAGATTTAAAATAATAATTAATTAATATAGAATGCAAAATAATCAATAGATTAATAGATTTGATTTTCAAAACCGTTACAAGATAGTTTCACTCCATAAGATAATAAAAAATTGCAAAAACGGTAATGCATCATTCTTTGAATTGTAGTCTTGCAGAATCATCAGCATATTAATATTCAACTTTTTGAAAGCTACTTGAATTAGTTCTTCATTAGATTTATATCCCCTTTCTATTCCCTATAAAATCCCTAGAAATTAAATTTCATGTTAATCAAAACAAATCTTATCACTTAAGTTCCCTACATGTTACAGTTGTGTGATGTCGGGTTTGTTTGAATTATTTTGATATCGAGTTTGTTAGAATTATCAATGCAATCCCCTATACTCGCATTCGCATGGGTTGAGATCGGATTGGTTTCTCTTTTTCATCTTCCCTGGAAGTCAAAGCTGTATAAATAGAACTACACAATCAAATATGCAAGTAATGCTACACATTTGCCTGACACATTGTTCGAAGCCTGATGATCCCGCCAATCATCTATAAATGGAGGACCTCTTTCACTATGTTATCTCTCGGATCTGAAGGAAGTGATTTTTTTGTGGGAACTCGCATCCAACTGGCAACGACCCTATGATGTGGCATTTTGCGGAATCACCATCCTTCCACCTGCCGATTTGGAAAATATTTTGGGTCTATAATGTAATGTGATCTTACCCTATTTCACCTGCTTTGTATTGCCAGTTATAGACCTCTGAGGGGATTCGTTATCTAGAGGAAGGAAATAAATAAACGATACAAAAATAGAGAACAAAAATATACACCTCTAAATTAGTAAGACTTCAAATAATGGAAGCTTATAAAGAGTGTTCTATTGTTTCAGCATTAAAATATTATGAATTAAATGACACTAACATTAGAATTCAATTTTATATATTATTGTTACAGTCTTAAAGTTATTCCAGTTCTTCCATCAACCCATGGAAACTCATACATAGATATATATTTATTCCTTTCTTAGAGAAATTAACAACATACTCCATCAGTTTAAAAATAGTTTGGTTGTCTCATCTATTATGTAGATTTTTTTCAACTACTCCATAAATCTCTTAGGTCTAATTATAGAAATATTTAGATTTCTTAAAATATGAAGTATAAAAGTTATTCCAGTTGTTCCATCAACATGATATATATTTATTCTCTTCTTAAAATATTATGATAAATTAAACGACACTAACATTACAATTCAAGTTTATATATTGTTGTTACAACCTTAAAATTGAATTGTATGCAAAGCTCATTACATAGGAAAAAGATTGGATCAAAATATTGAGTAGTTTTAATGAAGTTTAATCTACTAAAGAATGATAAAAAGAAAAAGTAAGAAATTAAAAAAATTAAAAAATAGATATCCTATTTTCAATGCATCATTTATTTTAATATCTCTTTAAAAACAAAAAATGGATATCCTATTTTCAATGTGTCATTTTAACTAATAATTTTTTGCAATGATTGTTTAGCATTTATTCATTTGTGAATAAACTCATTTGAATTACAGAAATGAGGAGATCAATGCATTGGAGAAGGAATGTAAGATGCTAGTGAGAGTTGTAAATCTATTTTACAACTAATTATTGGTTCATTTAACAATTAAAAACAATGAATTTATTTCAATTTAAAAATCTGAAATGATTTGCATGCAAAAAGAAAAGATAGAATAAAAATGTTTCAAAATGTTTCTTATATGTCTAAATTAATTAAAGGTTATGAGTAAGATAATTTTACTTATAAGAAACTTTGAACTATTTTAAAATGTCTATATTTTAGTTATAATAAACTTTGAAGCTATTTTAAAATATATTTATTTCATTAGAACAAAGTTATTTCATTAAAAAATTCAAATAAGGAAAAACAATATTCATAAGAAAAGTACATAATATTGAAGATTTTTTTAATATTTTATAAAAATAACAATAAGTTTATTGAATGCATTATCCTACAATAATTACCTATTTATAGCCTTACCTTAACAGTAAACTCTAATTAACTATAACCTTAACCCCTAAACCTAATCTCTCTAAATAAATGTAAACCCTAACCTAATCTTAAAGTTAACTCTAATCTTATAGTTTTTAAATTTTTTAAATTATATCATAAAAGTTTAAACCTTAATTAATTTTTTGGTTTGATTACCATTAGGTTTGATAAACATTCAAAAGCATACTCTAATAATTTCAATTTCTATAAGTTTTAGTTTTAAATTTATTCTAAAACTAATTGTTGATTCATTTAACAACATTTAAAAATAAATTTATTTTAATTTTAAAATTTGAATTGATTTTCATGCAAAAACAAAAAGGGTAGAATAGAAATTTTGTTAATATATTTAGATTAGTTTCTTTTCTTTTATCAATTTCACAACTAAAATCATACTCCAACAATTTAATATCAATTAACATTTACTAATGCCTATAGAGTATAAGTTTAACTTTTATTTTAAAATATATAAATAAGGAAATAAAATATTCACAAGAAATTTATATTATAGTAAAGATTCTTTTAATATTTAATAAAAAATGATTATAAGTGTTATGAATTCATCATCCTACAATAGTAACCTACTAGCCTTACCTTCAAACTAAACTCTAATTAACTATAACCTTAGCTCCTAAACCTAATCTCTCTAATTGAATGCCAACCCTAACCTAACCTTAAAGTTAACTCTAACAATATAATTTTTAAATTTTTAAAATTATATCATAAAGGTTAAACCCTTAATTAATATTTTGGTTTGACTACCATTAGCCTTTGATAAACATTAAAAGCATACTCTAATCATTGAAAGAAAAATAAGTTTAGTTTTAAATTTATTCTTAAACTAATTGTTGATTCATTTAAATAACATTAAAAAAATACAAACCCTAACTATAATGAAAACCTTACCATAATAAAACCCTCACCTTTACAATATCTACAATCTAGACTCAATTGAACTCTAAACCATAACTTGACCCTAAACTTAAATATAACCCTAACTTCACCCTTACTACAATCCTAACCCTAACCCTTAACACTAACACTTAACCTATGATACAAACCCTAACCCTTGAGATAATCTTTTAAAACATAATCCTAATCCTAACCCTAAACATAATCTTAACCCGATCCCTAACTTTAACCCTAACCATAATATAAATTCAAACCCTAACCATTATCCTAACCCTAACAATGATGTAAACCCTAACTACAATCCTAGCCCTAACCCTCTAATATTATGCTTAAACCCTTAACCCCAATCCTAATGTTGTGATATAAACCCTAACCCTAAACACAAAACTAAGCATAATCGTAAATCCTAATCCTAACCCTAATCATAATCCCATGATATAAACCCTAACCCTAGAAATAATCATAACAATAACACTAAATACTAATCCTAACAACGGTTGTAAACCTAACCCTAACCTTAACCATAAATCCAAAACCTAAACCTAACGATGATGTAAACCCATACTGCAATCCTAATCCTAACCATTAACCTAACCCTAAAAGTGATGCAAACCATAAATATAAATCCAAACTATAACCATAACAATAAATATAAACCCTAAATCTAGACACAATCCTAAATGTAACCCTAAATCCTAAGCCTAACCATAATCTTAACCCTTTCCCTAACCTTAATCCTAACCATGATACAAATCTAAACCCTAACCATTAGCCTAACCTTAACAATGATGTAAACCATAACTATAATCCTAATCCTAACCCTTAACCCTAAATCTAACCCTATGATATAAACCCTAACCCTAACATTGTGATATAAATTGTACCCCTAAACATAAAATTAACCATAATTGTAAATCCTAATTCTAATCCTAACCCCGATCCTAAGCCCATGATATAAACCCGAACCCTAGAAATAATCATAAATATTACATTAAATCCTGATCCTAATAATATATATTTAATAATATATATAGAATAAGCTGAGAGATATTCTTCTCGAGGCACCTATTGCCATTTACTATCGATAAATTAATAAAAAATAGGCGCCTCTAGAAGGATATCTGTCCATTTATTCTATATATAATATTAAATATATATAAGCTAGTTATGATTGTTTTAGGTTATATTCAATAAATAAAACATTAAAAAATACTAATATTTAATTAGATCACTTTACTATAATTTATAAATCTTTTATATAATATAAAATTTTCATAATTTTATTTATTGTTATTTGAATACTATATTATAAGAGTAAATTTCTATGTGAGTTACTTTTCAAATTAATTTATGAGCATATAATAGTGAGTTACCTCAAAAATCATATATATTGACAATTTGATGTTTTGGTTTGCTAACATTTTGAAATTTTGATTTGTTTTTCAAATATTACTATTATTCTTGTGCGAAATTTACAAATCATCACAACAAAAAAATGAAATTGAATTTGGTTACCAAAAGATGATCCTTCTAAGTCTAAAATATGATTGGAAGATCAAGCACTTAAAGATTTAGCTCCTAAACTATATTTATTTTTTCAATATTATTAAAAATATGTGTTTTTTCTTAGTATTTTTTAAGAACTTTTAAATGTTTCTATTCTATTAATAACAATTATTTGGTGATAGAATATTTGAAATGTTTAGAAATTTTTCTCTCATAATTTTTATTTGACTTTTATTTGATTTTTTATATAAAATAATAATAAATTAATGTGTCTTTGATCAAGTAGTAAATGATATATATCATTAGATTATGTTTAAAAATAATATAAATGTTTACATTTTTAAAATTTGATATTTTCAATTGCTTCCTATAAGATTTTAAATGTAAATGTGAAAATGGAATAATCTATGTTACTATGATAAATAATTTATAATGTTTTTTTTTTTCCATCTTAAATATTGATTATTTCATTCCTTATTTTACATCTAACCTTGTTATTACAAGATGATTTTGGGAACTTACATCTAACCTTGTGAGTATAAGATAATCTTTAGTATTTACATCTACCTTTGTCAATACATGATAATATTTGAAAGTTACATTCAACATCATTGTTGAGGTGCTATACAATATCTAATATGATAAATACACTTTTATTATTAGTATAGATATTTTAGATATGTCTATCTAAAAAAATAAAGAAAGAACTACTTTACACACCTAAAAATTATGTTATTTTATTTTGAAATTATATTTTTTACCATTTATATGAAATGGACATAAATATTAATATTTTGAATTTGTTAAGCTTCTTAACATTAAATGTTATTTTAATAAATACATTCAACACTATTAAATAGTCATTTGATTATATTCACCACAATTTCAAACACCTTATTATACCATTTCACCTTGGAAATTTAAACTTGAACCTCAAAGTATGTCTGCTTTACCATTTGAAGTTATCTTACGATTTATAATGATTCTCTTTGTTTTTTTGTTTTTTGCTACTTCTTTATATATGGGGTTGATTTGTTGTCATTCATGTCTTGTAGACATTAATTTTTTTTTTGTTCAAATATGTTGTAAAGGCTAATGTAAAATATTGACACAAAAGAACTAATTAAAAGTAGGTTTCTCTTTCTCACACATTCTCTCTATAACTCTTAATTTAGATTTTATGTTTACAATTTATTTTATCATATAAATTAAAATAAAAAATTGAAAATTAAATAGTAGTAAATTTAATCTCCCTGCTTCGCATAAGCAGACCTACAATATGATTAGATTCCTGTAACACCCTCAATCTCCCTAAGAACACTCATGTTGACACCCACAGATACCTCTCATTACTTTGGAAGGATGGCTTCCCCCTCCCAAAAATTAAATCTTAAAAAAGATGCTAACTTAATTTGGAAAATTTTGTCTTCTTTTATCCTTTGGTTGGAAACACAGAAATGAGAAGTTCCAAGGTAATGCTAGGGAACTTACTAGTTTTTAAAAAAAACTCAAAATTGTTGTACAGGTTTGCTTCCTCATGAATGTTGAACGAAACAAATCAAACTGCCTTCGAGAGTGTAGTTAAGAAATTGATTAAAGAACTTCAAGATACTAGAGCTTCCCCTTTCAACAGGGTTGACATGTGCATACAAATAATGGAAATGAAGAAGGTGGTCTAGATGGAAGGACCACAGGGGTGGACTACATGGCTAGAAGACTAGGGTGAAATCCTCCTCTAGTTCCTTATGGCAGCTAGCACAACTTTATTTTGGAACTGTCTTTTAGTGCATTGTATATGACACTTGTCTAGTTCTTTCTGGTTTCACTGTTGAGGCCCTGCCTCCCCTGAATTCATCTGTATAAAACATCTTTTTGATCTCTCGATTTATAATATAAAAAAAAATAATTAAATAGTAATTCTATAAAAAAACATAATAATTTAAATAAAATGTAAAATTTAATTTAAAAAAAAAATTAAAACAAAATAAACCAAATATAATATTCAAATGATGCAAATTCAAATATTGATCAAAATATTAATTTAAAAATAATAATTAAAAAAAACTCATTAAGTAAATTACTAATTAAAAAAAAAAAAAAACTAAACTTTTCATTTATTAAAATTGTAATTTTGACAATATGAATTAGAAAAATAATTAATATATTTCAAATAATATAAACATGAACTAAAAATAAACCTAACATTAAAAAAAATTACTAGAAAATTGAGCCTAACTATAATTACGAGGTAAATAAAATCATATTCAAAATTACGAGTGGTCCTTAAAATTACTTACGGGTCCTTAAAATTAACCCAAAATAGTTTTAAGCCAATTCAATGTAAAATAAAAAAACAATTTCAACGACAAACGGAAGTTGTGCTTTAATTTGTTAATTTGTTAATAGTTTTATTCGAGGTAGAATTCTATACAATTTTTACAATGACATTTCTTATAGTAAACTATCTCTGATTCACTGTTTAATTAAAAATAAGATATTTTCGCATTCTTTTCAATAGAATCGATTTTTTCAAATTTTTTTCGGGGATTTTTTTTTTTGAATAATTTAGTTATATTAGTTTTCATACTTCCTATGTTGTATAGGTAAAATAATGTGGTTGACAGTAACAATAAGAGCAGGCTATCTAGATCCACTAGATGGAAACCCACGACTCAACAAAAGAGCCTTCTTCAAAAATTGTTAATGAGATTATAGACCACCTCAAACAATATAGCACAATAGAAGGAAATAATATCTCCTATTGGTTTCAAAAGGAGGAATCAAGGGAACCTTAAGGTTTTGCAGCCTTATAGTTTATGCTTGTAAGTTTTTTTTTTTTTTTTTTTATGTTGTTGTTGTTTTTTTTTTGTTTTTTTTCATTTGATTATTCAAAGATCATTATTTCTTAAATGTTCATAGCTTCAAGTGGCCTCCAATGTTTCATTCAAATAAATGAATTTGATTCTATGGTTCAGAGAAGCTATCTTACATGGCTTAAGTACAACACTCAAAGCACATTTTTTTTATGGACTTCTCTTTGTATTCTATTGTGATGGATATATAAATATATAAATGGTTATTAAATTTTATTTTAAAAAGTTCGATAAATTTATTTTATTAGTTTTCAAAATTGAATTTTGATGATAGATCATTAGAATTTGGTCCAAATTATTGATGGAAAATGTTTACTAATCAATTTCAAAAATATTCAAGATCACATATTATGACTTTGAAAATTTAGCATTTTTAAATTTAGTCTTACTAATATGTAAGGATCACATGTTGGCTCAAAATTTAGTTCTTTACTATGCAAGATGAAGAGCATGGCAACAAACAAGTTACAAGTGATCCTAGAAGCAACTTATCAATGGTGGCTTTTGATGTGAGAACGTTAAAACTGATATGAGGGATGCTAGAAGCAACTTATCAATGGTGGCTTCTGATATGAGAACTTTAGAACTGTTTCCTTTATGGCCTGATAGATGAAGTTCTCAGGCTTCCAAGCAATAATAATGATCATCACTTAGGCATGTGCACTTTGTTTAATAGTCTATCATGACATATGTTGTTAATGATGAATTTTATTTATATTGAACATCTTTTTACTTTGTCATTTTAACTATGATTATGCAATATATGCATTTAAGTATTGTACTATTCTCTCTTTGACCACAAATTATCTTTCTCCTTACAAGAAAAAACTAGTTAGCTACTATTTTTAACACTTTATATCATGAATATCAACTTTCTCTTAACAACACCATGGAGATCCATTAAGAATTGTATTATTCTCTCTTTGACCACAAATTCTCTTTCTCCTTACAAAAAAACAATAATTAGCTACTATTTTTAACACTTTACATCATGAATATCAACTTTCTTTTAACAACACCATGGAGAGGAACTTGACAATATGTCCCTTGTTGGTAGAAGAATAATAAATCGTATGGCAATAATAATTCACAAATAAAAAAAAATCCATTAAATTACTTTAATATATAATATAATATTATTTTAAATATAAAATATGTTAAATTATATATTGAAAAATTAAATTATTAATTATTATTTCTTTTGTAAATTTTCATTTCGAAAGATAATTCAACAATTTTATAAAAATATAAAGAAATATTTTTCATAATTTAATTTTTTGGTTGGTAATCAAAGTGGTCAATTTTACTAAATCTAAGATATAATAATAATAATAATAATAATTTATCAATAAAAAAAAAGATCTAATAAAAAATTAATAGTGATGGAGATGATGTAGGCAAATTTTGTCTAAAATGGTGTCTCATCATAATGGATCCATGAATCCTTCTATAAGAATCAAAGTCCTCGTTAATCAAATAATGATAAAATATTTTACACATATTTAAACCTAGAGAAATATGTATCCATAATTAAACATCAATTAGTGACCATTTCTTCTTAAGGTCAGGATAATGCCATCTTTCTATTTTGATAATTTTTAAGTGTTTTCAAATATTTTATTTTGATGATTATATTATTAGAAGTACTTTGTTTTTTAAATTTAGTAAAAGTGGAGATCTCCACACTATTAGTGATCATAATTTTTGGTAATGGAAGAGTACTTTTTCCAGTCCTCACTTAGGAACTTGTAGAGTTCCCTTTGGTTTTCCTTGTCTTCCTCCATCTGACCTATGCATAACTCTGAACCCAAATCTTCAGACTGGTCCCATTTTTCTTTCAATGTCGTCCACACTCTCTTTGGTTTTGGCCAGTTCAGCTTCCAACTCCACACATTTGGAATAGGTCCCTTCTTGAATAATTTGACAGGTCCCTTTCCGATTTCCTGGTTGCCGCCTCCTTCTCTTTGGGAATCATCTCCTATGATAGGTATAGGGGGCCTTCTTTGCTCGAGTCCGAGACATGAGTAGAACTATTATTAACGACCTTTTGGTACTCTTTAACAATTTCTTCGATATTCCTTTCATCATCCGCTTTAGATTCCGACTTGTGAATGATCCTCTTTCTATGTTATTCCAAATATTTTAATAATATCTCTTGCTATGCTCAATCATAATATATAATCTAGATGTATATTCTTGTTATTACTTGTTGTTTAAGTTATTTATATATACATGCTATGAATGTTGTATGTCTATATTTGTTTTGTATGTATTTTCAAAAAAAATATGAATATATTTATGCAATGTTAAACTCATTATTCTAACACTTTATATATTTTTTTTTAAACCATCCTTTCTCTCACAATTGTAAGTTGTAAACATTGTAAAAGAATAACCATCAAATTGAAGCAACGGATACATTTTTCTTTGCTTGCACCAGCGAAAAAATCTTTAATCATTTCTTTTTACAATAGTCTCATGAATTGCTTTATTTTAATTTGAAAAGTATAAAAACAACAAGTTTCACTTCAGCTCTATTTTTATAATAAAAAATTCATCTTAACAAGTTGTCTCCTTTTTCTATAATTTGATATTACAAAAACAACAAGTTTCACTTCAGCTCTATTTTTATAGTAGAAAATTCATCTCGATTAATATAATTGGCTCTCTTTGTTTTAATTTGAAAAGTATAAAAACAACAAGTTTCACTTCTGCTCTATTTTTACAATAAAAAAATAATCTCGATTAATAGCAGATGAAGGAATAGAGCTGTAATATTTATTTATTTTTAAATAAAAAATATTTATGATATGTAAAATTTATATGAATACAAAATATGTAAAGCATTGTTTATATTATAAATAGAGAATTTATTTATGATTCTTTTCTATTATAAGATATATCTTTTCTCATATTTTATAGATATTGTTCTTCCAATTAGAAATATTTCTTTAATGCAATGAAATGGTTCTAACTTCATGGATTATATAAACATTACTGATCTATTTTTCATTCATGATAACAATTTTGTATTATGTTAGTGGCCAAAGACATGGAAAATTAAGCATAAAATAAAATGCTCATGTGAGCTGCTAAACAAAACAAATTTGATTGATTTTCTTGTCCCAAAATGATATGACTTACATGGGTTTCTTTAATAGAGAAATAAAGAAATTTTTGAAATAAAAAAGTGGGACTATATATAACACTAGCATATATATTATTATATATATAAAGTAAGTGGAAAGATATGGAGGGTTTAACTTTTCTATTATTTCAATAACTTAACTTTGTTATATATATTTTTTTAATATTAGATATCGAGAGTCCAAAAAAATGGAGATTTTATACAAAAAGAGAGAGCGGGAGGCAGAGCCTCAACCACCAAACTGTGAAACCAAAGAGAGTATAACACTATTGGAGAACCTCATCCTGGTCCTCCAGCCATGTGGTCCAACCTTGTACTCCTTCCATCCATACCACCTTCTTTCATGCAAGGATCTAGGAGCACATCTCTATCTTGTTGAAGGCAGGAGGCCTACTATCCTGTAGGTCCTTTATCAACTTCTTTACTACCTTATCAAAGGAGGTTTGATTCTCTGCAAGCCTAGCCCATTCGTAACCATCTTGCATCTCATAAACAAAAATAGTCGCTCTGCCATCTTTGAGGAATCGCAAGAGTTTGTTCCTCTCTATGTTCATCAGAAAGCAAACCTGCACAACAATTTTGTAATGTGTAAGTTTTTTAAAAAACTCAGTATGTTCCCTTGTATTACCTTGAAACCTCTTCTCATTCCTAAGTTTCCAAATAAACCAAAGAATATAAGAAGATAGAATTTGCCAAACTAGATTAGTATCTTTCCTCATTCCTTGAATAAAACCAGTAACTATATCAAGAGTCTAAACATATTTTGTAATAGAAATTCCAAACAACAACCAAATTTCTCTAGCAAAAGGGCAGTCAAAGAAGATGTGGCACGTGGTCTTAGGTTTTATGCAGACTGAACACCGATCATATGCAGCTGATTTATTCCTAGTAGGTAGTCTATCCAATTTAAGTTGCCATTTGAAGCATTTGACCTTAGCGGGATGGGGGATCACCAAAGATTCTCGAAGGTTTTCTACCAAGTGTGGGGGGTATGGTTGATGTACCATAGGGTGTTGATATGTTCGATCACCGAGGTATCACTATTGAGAAGGGTATAGATAGACTTGGCTTTGATCTTGGGGAGGGTGGAGCCATCCTTCCATAGGAATGTAAGGTATCTATGGGCATCTACTTGTGTGTTCTTAGGGAGATTAAAGAGAGTGCATGCATTTTTAATCATGTTGTAGGTCCTCTTATGTGTGTTGGGAAAAATGGTGTCTCAACCTTGCATTTATGTGAGGTTACTATTTATAGTAAGTTTTCATTTGAGTACGAAATGGTGCGAAACTCTCCCTGACGCTTCTGGTTGGCTAGATAAGCATTCCGGTAAAGTTTCGTTGCAAGGTCATGGCTAGTTTTGAAGATATTAAAGTTTTCATCTTGGAGGGGTGCAATAAAATATTTAAACTTAATTTTGGGGACTTTAGAGGCTCCAAAATTCCCTGAAAAATGGCCATAACTAGTGAAGTGGGTTACAAGGTGATAGAGAACTTCGTGAGCTTTCTGACGCTTCAAACGGTTCGTCAATCGGACACCCGGTTCTCAAGTTATGGCCTCCGGAAGTTTGTACTCCTGAAATAGGAAAAATAATTTGTATCGGATACATAAATGAGCTGTAAAAGGGAGCGACATGTGTTGATGTGTTCTTTAACATGTCATAGGGTATCTAGAAGGGAGATAAGGTCGGCTACATCCTATTGGGTGGTTTTAGCCCATGGTTTTGTAATACCGTTTGATGGTTTCTTGTATTGTATCTCCTATTTATGAGGTGTGTGAGATAGAGGTTGTGTGTAAGAGTTTTATAGCTATTGAGTTTCCTCTGAATCTCTGTTTAGTGGTCCTCCTGCGAAGAGCTTGCTCTGCAAGTATTTTGTAATCTATTTTTGATTGCTAAATAAAATATTGAGCTGCTTTTGGAGGGTGGGGTTTTTCTCCCGAAAGGGTTTTCCCCACGTAAATCATTGTGTTGTGGTATGAATGCTATTATATCTATTTCCATTTTCTATAACTGTTGTAATGATCTGAAAAAGTTTTGCATTACCCTCCTCTCAAGGTTAGTGTAGGAAGTTGTTTCTGCTACTTAACTTCCTTACAAGTGGTATCAGAGCTTGATCACCTTTGGTTTCAATTGTGGGCAGTTGGGTTTTTTGAACTAATCCAGATTTGAGTGGGAGCTTGTGCAGAAGACACTTTTTGATCTTGTTGCAGGAATATTCAGATGGCGAGTTCGTCAGGGAGAATAGAGGTGGAGAAATTTAATGGAAGTAATTTTGAGATGTGGAAGCTGAAGATGGAAGATCTGCTAATAGATCAAGATCTTTGGGATGCTGTTGATGCGAATGTCCAAAGGCCCTCAGATCCTACTGCGGCAGCTCAGTATGATGTTATGGACCAAAAAGCCAAGGGTCTAATCAGACTGTGCCTAGTAGACTCTGTTCTAATCAATGTCCATGAAGAAAACTCTGCAAAGAAGCTATGGACTAAGCTTGGTGAGATGTATCAAGTGAAATCTTTATTAAATCAAATTTTCTTAAGAAAGAAATTGTATTCCTTGAAGATAGAAGAGGGTGGACGAATTGCAGACCACCTAGAAGCATTCAATATGATTGTGGCTCAATTAGTATCTGTCGGTGTTAAGATGGACGAGGAGGAGAAATGTCAGATCTTACTTTGCTCTTTGCCTGATTCGTGGGATTCTCTTGTTATGGCTATCGGTAGTACTTCTGTTGTTTTGAAATCTGAAGATGTGGTGGGTGCCCTACTTGGTGAAGAGATGCGAAGGAAGGTATCCATCAGTTCAAAGGAAGCCCTAACCGTTCGTGGAAGACCTAAGGAGAAAGGCAAGAAGAATGAGAAGCGCGGCAAGTCCAAATCCAAAGGGAGATCGAAATCTCCTGGAAAGTCCAAAGTCATTTGCTGGAATTGCGGTAAACTGGGTCACATCCGTAAGGACTGCAAAGAAGAAAAGAAGAAGAAAAAGAAAAAGAAAAAGTTCGATTCTGATTCTGAGTCCGACAAGGAAGATGGCAATGCATTTATTGCGGCTTTGGCGACTCATACAGGTAATGATGCCTGGCTAATTGACTCAGGTGCATCTTTTCATATGACTTCCAATAGAAATTGGTTTTCTGAATATGAAGGATTTAATGGAGGTAAGGTGTACTTGGGTGATGATTCACCTCTAGACATTGTTGGTCGAGGTAAAGTTAGAATCAGGTTTTCTGATGGTAGAATAAAAAGAATTAATGGTGTGCTGCATATCCCTGGATTAAAATGAAACCTATTATCTGTGGGCAAACTAATAGATGCAGGTGTGCAGGTAATCTTTTCTGAAACAGGATGTAAGATGATTAAGGGTGCTATGGTAGTTGCTAGAGGTGTTAGGTTTGGCACTTTGTATAAGCTTGAAGCATACACTGTTGAGTGTAATAGCACTTCTGTAAAAAGTAAATCTATGGATACTTCACTGGAAGATTTGAAGGTTTCACCTTCAGCAGATGGAAAAGGTTTTTGGGTGCCTAAGGGTGCTCTTTCGTCTGAAGCAAAGTTACCTGCAAAGAAGACTATGCTATGGCACCAGAGACTTGGCCACATTAGAGAAAAGGGTCTAAGGACTTTGAAAAATAAAAATCTTGTTGAAGGTTTGAATGATTGTAATCTTGACTTTGATTTCTGTGAGCATTGCATTTATGGAAAACAAAACCGCGTTTAGTTTTACTCGAGTTCTCATAAAACTTGTGGTGTTTTGGATCTTATCCATTCTGATGTGTTTGGTCCAGTAGATGTCTCTTCGATTGGAAAATCCACATATTATGTTTCATTTATTAATGATTTTAGTAGAAGGACATGGGTATATTTTCTAAAGAGTAAATCTAAAGTTTTTAGTCGTTTTAAAGAATTTAAAGCAATGGTTGAGTTGCAGACTGGAAAGAAAATAAAATGTTTGAGAACCGATAATGGCAGTGAGTTTTGCTCTAATGATTTTGATAGATTCTGTAAAGACTGTGGAATTAACAGGCAGAAGACAACTCCGTATTCTCCACAGCAGAATGGAGTTGCAGAAAGAATGAACAGGACACTGATGGAGAAGGCTAGGAGTATGTTGAGTGGTGCTGGTCTTGAACAAAAGTTTTGGGCTGAAGCTGTTGCCACTGCTTGCTACCTGATTAACAGGTCTCCTACATCAGCTCTTGTTGATAAAATGCCTATGGAAGCATGGTCAGGTCACAAGCCTTCATTGAGACATCTTAGAGTTTTTGGTTGTGAGGCATATGCACATGTGCCAAAGGAGAAGCGAACAAAGTTGGAGAACAAGGCTATGAAATGTATCTTCATCGGGTATAGTTATGGTGTGAAAGGATACAAGCTTTGGGACCCTGTTACACAAAAGGTAATTCACAGTAGAAGTGTTATTTTTAGAGAAATTAAGTCTCCTTCTGTTACATTGCAGCCAAAACAGACTAAAAAAGAAGATGTGATTCAACTTCCTTCTACACCTGAAAGAGTTGAATTGAGACCCCTAGATAGGCAAGAATTTGAGGAGAGCTCGTCTAGCTCTGAATCTTCAGAAGAGGAGGAAGAACCTCCAACTCAGCTTGTTAGAAGGTCTACAAGACATAGACAACCACCTGAAAGGTATTCACCTGATGATTGGAGATGTATTTTTGCTCTGAATACTAGTGTGGATGAACCTAAATCTGTAGAAGAGGCATTAGGTATGAATGATGCAGAATCCTAGAAGATTGCTATGGAGGAAGAAATGGCAACTTTGAAAAAGAATGATACATGAGATCTTGTACCATTGCCTGAAGGACGAAAACCTGTTGGTTGTAAATGGGTGTTCAAGAAAAAGATTGGTTCAGATGGAAGCATTGAGAAGTATAAAGCAAGGTTGGTTGCAAAAGGCTACTCTCAGGTTGAGGGTGTTGATTACGGTGAGATATTTTCTCCTGTTGCAAAAATGACATCCATTAGATTTTTGCTTTCTATTGCTACTGCTTATGATTTAGAAGTTGAGCAAATGGATGTGAAAACTTCTTTCCTTCATGGTGATTTGGAGGAAGATATTTATATGACATAGCCGGAGCACTATGTGGTGAAAGGCAAAAGTAATTTGGTCTGTAAATTGAAGAAATCTTTGTATGGCCTCAAACAAAGTCTTAGGATGTGGTACCAGAAATTTGATACATATGTGTTGAGTTTGGGATTTGAACGTTCTAAATCAGATCACTGTGTTTACTATAAATCTTATGGTGATCATTTCTTATTCATTGCATTGTATGTTGATGATATGTTATTCATTGGTAAAGGGAAAGGTATGATTTCAGAACTGAAGTCTCAGTTCGCTGCTAAATTTGAAATGAAAGATCTTGGTGCAGCAAAGCACATTCTTGGGATGGAAATTAGAAGAGATAGGGTGAACAGAAAGCTATGGCTAGGCTAGAGTAAGTATGTGAATTCAGTGTTACAGAGGTTCAACATGCAGAATTGTAGACCATTGAGTGTTCCTTTTACAGTTGGAATGAAACTATCTATTTCAGATTGTCCTACATCCCCATTGGAGATGGAAGACATGAGCAGAGTGCCTTACCAGAGTGTGGTTGGAAGCTTGATGTATGCTATGGTCTATAATAGACTAGACATTGCCCAAGCAGTGGGAGTACTTTCTAGATATATGTCTAATCCTGGTAGAGTTCATTGGGATGCAGTCAAAAGAGTCTTCAAATATTTGAAGGGTACTTCAGAGTATTCTTTGTGTTATCATGGTAATTCAGTTGGAAACATGACTTCCCTTGATATCCATGGTTATGTGGATTAAGATTGGGCAGGTGATATTGATAGCAGAAGATCCACCAGTGCTTATGTGTTTACTTTGTTTGGTGGTGCAATTAGTTGGATGAGTAAGCGACAGGCTGTGGTTGCTTTATCCACTACTGAAGCAGAGTATATGGCAGCTACTCATTCTTGTAAAGAGGCCATTTGGCTTAAGAGACTGTGTTCGGATATTGGAATAAAACAAGGTACAGTGACAGTCAGAGTGCAATTAGCCTAGCTAAGAACCCGACATTCCATGCTCGGACCAAACATATTGATGTTCAGTATCATTTTGTTAGAGATATGGTCGAAGATGGTAGGGTGAAGCTGGTTAAGGTGGAAACTTTGATGAATGTTGTAGATGCTTTAACTAAGGCTATGAGCACAGAGAAGTTCAGATGGTGTTCAGAGTCTATGGGCCTTATGGCCCCTAGCAATTGATTCATTGTGTTGACATTCCCTTCCGCTCTTGCAAGGTGTTCAACAAGTGGGAGATTTGTTGGGAAAAATGGTGTCTCAACCTTGCATTTATGTGAGGTTACTATTTATAGTAAGTTTTCATTTGAACACGAAATGGTGCGAAACTCTCCCTGAAGCTTTTGGTTGGCTAGATAAGCATTCTGGTAAAGTTTCGTCGCAAGGTCACGGCTAGTTTTGAAGATATTAAAGTTTTCGTCTTGGAGGGGTGCAATAAAATATTTAAACTTAATTTTGGGGACTTTAGAGGCTCCAAAATGTCCTGAAAAATGGCCGTAACCAGCAAAGAAAGTTATAAGGTGATAGAGCACTTTGTGAGCTTTCCGGCGCTTCAAACGGTTCGTCAATCGGACACCCGGTTCTCAAGTTATGGCCTCTGGAAGTTTGTACTCCTAAAATAGGAAAAATAATTTGTATCGGATACATAAATGAGCTGTAAAAGGGAGCGACATGTGTTGATGTGTGCTTTAACATGTCATAGGGCATCTAGAAGGGAGATAAGGTCAGCTACACCCTATTGGGTGGTTTTCGCCCATGGTTTTGTAATACCGTTTGATGGTTTCTTGTATTGTATCTCCTATTTATGAGGTGTGTGAGATAGAGGTTGTGTGTAAGAGTCTTATGGCTATTGAGTTGCCTCTGAATCTCTATTTAGTGGTCCTCCTGCGAAGAGCTTGCTCTGCAAGTATTTTGTAATCTATTTTTGATTGCTGAATAAAATATTGAGCTGCTTTGGAGGGTGGGGTTTTTCTCCCGAAAGGGTTTTCCCCACGTAAATCATTGTGTTGTGGTATGAATGCTATTATATCTATTTCCATTTTCTGTAACTGTTGTAATGATCTGAAAAAGTTTTGCATTACCCTCCTCTCAAGGTTAGTGTAGGAAGTTGTTTCCGCTACTTAACTTCCTTACAATGTGATGCAGGGAGATCATACTTTGTGCTAAGAGTGTCCCAGCTGATAAGGTCATCATATTCTAGGATATCCATAATATACTTGATTCCTTTATTATGCCAGTGCTTAGTAGAGCAACCTTGGGTTAAAGCAAGGGGTTTAGATTTATTATGTAGGTTCCACCATATTGACCTTTCACCATGGAGGGTATTGTCACGGTTAATGCTAGAGTTGTTAATAAGACCACACACATGCTCCCAGGCTTTCTAGATGGATTTAAACACCCAGGTGCCTTGGACAGACATAGGAAAACTACCTGCAATCAAGTCACTGAGCGGGAGGGATTTCTAGGATTTGGCAGTTTTGGGAACACCATTTTGTATGTTGCTTCTAATGAGGATTTTCCAAGGTTCTTGTCCTTCCAGTGAGTGAAATATCCATTTGGTTACAAGGGAGATTCCTTGCAGCCTATGATCCTTGAGGCCCAGCCCTCCAAATTTTTTGTCTAAGTGGCACCAGGACCACTTGACTACGTGACCTTTTCTTTTACCCTTACCATCAGACCATAGGAATTGTCTAATAGCCTTTTAGATTTGAAAGACTTGGTAGTTACTGAACATCCACATAGAGGAGTGGTATATGTTGTAGGAAGAAAGGATTTTTTGGTAGACTTGAATCCTGCTAGCAAGGGAGAGGACCCTATTGTCCTACTTGTTGAGTTTGCTATCTATTTTTCCCTTGACCCAACTCCACATGTCTCTAAGAGAGGGAGATACAAAAAAGGGGATACCAAGATATTTGACTAATTTATTTGGTCCTTCAAATGCATAACCAAACTGGTGAAGCCAGTCCGGAGGGTTATCTTTCCACCCAAGTAGAATGGATTTGGTGCTAGAAATTCGGGCTCCAGATGCTCTACCAAAGGTGTCAAGTTTTTGATTAAGGGAATTAATATTACGCCTTGAGAGCATCAGGAACAGCGAAGTATCATCGACAAACTCAATTTTGATTAGCTCAAAGCTGTCTGGCATAGTAATGCATTGGACTTTGGGGGATAGGGTGTCATCTCTAAGGAGATAGTACAGGGCATCTAATGCAATGACAAACATAGCAAGGGCAAGGGGGCAGCCCTACCTAATTGATCTAGATAAAGGAATAGGCTAGGAGAGAGTCCCATTGACTTTGATCAAGGCGGACACATCCCTAAGGAGGATCCGAACATAATCACAGAACTTGCTAGGGAAGCCAAAGGCGAAGAGCATCATGAGGATGAAGTCCCATTCCACCCTGTCATAAGCTTTCTCAAAGTTGACAAGGAACATGGTAGCATCTTGGTTTAAGGTTTTGGCCTATTCCATGGATTCCCAACTAGTTACAAGATTCTCCAAGATAGATCTGCCTTTAATGAATCCTGTTTGGGTAGAGCAAATGAATTTGGGAAGGATCTTCTCAAGGTGAGAGGCTAAGGCTTTGGCTAGGATTTTGTAAGAGACGTTGAGGAGGGTGATTGGTCTCCAATTTTTAATTAGGTCTTTGTCCCCCTCTTTTGGAATAAGATTAATAATACCCCTATTAATGAACTCCCTCAGGGTACCAATGTCAAGGGCTTCTTTTAGAATATTTAATCTTTACTTAGCTTAGGTTTATTTGTATTTAGTTTAGGATATTCCTTTGGAATTCCTACATGTAATTTGTCCTCTAGTACATGTGTGAGGACAAGTCATTTCTTTTTATTTTCCTTTATTAAGGAATATTAGATTTCCTCCATAAGAGGATGTGGACACATGGCACACACATTTTATGAATGGTGGCATTCATAGATTTGGGAGTTACTTTGTAACTCCTCTCCTCATCTCTATTTAAAAGATGTCTCCTCTCTCATTTCTTCTTAATGACAATATTGTAAAGAGCTTATTGCTCTCTCTCTCTCTCTCTCTCTCTCTCTCTCTCTCTCTCTCTCTCTCTCTCTCTCTCGCTCTCATTTTAGGCATTGCCTCATTCATAATATCACAAGGGGTTTTTCTTTGTTTTCCCCTTTCAAAAGTTCTTGTGCCTCCTTCTTCACATTTGGGTGATTGCTCCAAGGTTTTTTTGCATTTCTCTTGGTAACATTTACTTCATTAATAAACTTACTTGGATTTCATTTTTCTTTCCTTGCTCTTGTATTTCCTTTCATGGTATCAGAGCAGGTTTCTAATGCTTGTTTTAAGTTGACATTGATGAAGGTTACCATTCTATGGAGTTCACCTTCTTGGAGGCATTCTTGAGAGGAGAAGAAGTTCTTTCTCTAATATCTTCTACTGTGTAGGTTTTTAATTTCAGATTTTAAAATTTTTTTCAAACTTGTTAACAAGTTTGCATGCAGATTTAATCTTCTTTTGATTCTAGTTTTCAAGTTCGAGTTTTGGTTTTTGGAAGGCTTGCCACCAAAACTCCATTTCTAAGCTATTTAACTTGCTTTGAAAGGCTTGCCACCAAAGTTTCTAGTTTTTTATTGTGACTGGTTTGGAAGGTTTACCGCCAAACTCAGCCTCCTTAATCTATTTGGTCGACTTGCCACCAAATCTGCTTTATTATTACATTGCATTCTCTATTTGTTTGCAGGTTCTAACATTTCCTTTACTTGCAAATATTTTTGATAAAAATAAATTTCATATTGTTTCTTCATTGAATCTCTGTGTATTTTCAAAAAAAAAAATATCAGAGTCTAACATTTTCTACAGGTTCTACCTGTAAAAGGCATAAATCTCTCTGTTTGCAGTTCTACATTGTATTTCCTTTCGAATCTGAAATCTACTGTTTGTTATTACAAAATATAACTCTATTTTTGCAAATAATTCTGTAAATATTTCACATTTGCAAGCTTCATTGTCTCTGCAGATTTGTTAAACAAGGATTTGCAAGGCCTCTATTTTTTTATTTTATTTTTCTTCATCTGCTATTAACATCTGATGTCATTTCATCTGCTGTGATAACATCTCTATAACTATTTTTGCACATATTATTTTTTTTTCAACTTCTATCTCTGTAACTATTTCTGCACATTTTTTTTTCAACTTTTGCTGTCGTAACATCTTTGTAACTATTTCTGCACATATTTTTTTCAACTTCTGCTATCGTAATGTCTCTGTCTTTGTTCTTTAAAACATCTTTGCTCAATCTGCATTATCATCTTTGTTATTTACCTATATTTTGCACTTCCTGTGTTCCTGTAACGTTCTCCTCCTACCTCTGTTTGCAACATATTTCTTTATGCAAATAACCTACCTCTGAAAGTACTGTATTTCTTTCTCTAATAAGCATTTGACTTGGTTTGGCTTTTTCAAAGATTCTTTAAATATTTTACTTTATTTTAAAAAGGTAATTTAATATTATATTAATTTTCATTTCATAAAGTTGTTAATTTATAATCGTTGTTTTTTAATAAAGTTTCTTTTTATATATAAAGAAGTTTCAAAATTTAAAGAGTTCAAAAGTAAAAAGTTTATGATTTTTAAAAAAAAGGTTTTATTATTATATAAAGTATTTTAATTAAGTGTTTAAATATAAATAGTTTTATTTTTTTATTGTTTAATTTCAAAATAAAGTTTATTAAAAAAAATAAATTTAGAACTTTAAATTTGTTATTAAAAATTTGAAACTAATATTCTTTCATAAAAGAAATTAATTTTTTTTTGTTATTGTTAAAAGTTATTATTCAAATTTGGTTAATTTTAATCATAGAATTTATTTTTTCATTTTTTAGTCAAAGGGGATAATTTTTACTAATCATTATTTTGCTATCATGTCTACTTTAATAATTGAAATTAAGTTAAATAGTAGTAATTATTGTTCATGGAAAATGCATATTTCCTTTATATTTCATTTCAAACACCTATTGGATGTTGCTACTAATAAAACCTTTGAGCCCACTACAACTCCTCCTCAAACTGACCAAGATAGATGGAAGACTCAAAATGAGGAAGCACTTGGTTTAATTGGTATTTCAATGGTTCCTAATTTGTATGTTTTAATTGGAAATTGTACAAAAGCATATGAAGCTTGGGAAATTTTAACAACAACTTATGATAGCTCAAATGAATCCTGAAAAATTCAGCTTCAAGATCAACTCGAAGATCTCAGGTATACAGATTTTAAAACTATGGTGAATTCTTATTAAAATTTGATTTTGTTAATAGTCAATTAACTGTTTTAGGAGTTACTCTAGCTGATTTATGTTTAATTCATCTTATTCTAAATAAATATCTTCCTCGTCAATTTCAACAATTTATTACGAATATTCATGCTCAACTTGCTATTCCTAGCTTAGCTACTCAATTAACTTATGATATTTTTCATAATTTATTGCGTCAAGAGGAAGCTAAATTAATTCAATTTGGTACTCTAAAAAGTAGTGAACATGCTTTTATGTCTAAAAACCAAAATCATAATAATAATTTTAGATCCAATAATAATAATCATAATCATAATAATAATCACATATCTTCTAATTATCAATCTCATTCTAAATCCTATCATAACAATTTTCATAATAATAATCATAATAATTCATACAATAATCAAAGGAATAATTATCAAACAAGACCCCATTGCACTTATTGTGGGAAAGATGGACATATTACTAATAATTGTTTTAAGAAGAAAAATGGTAAAAAGCCCATGAACCAAAATAATCAAAATAATCAACAACATAAACCTCATTATAAGAAAGGTAATAATAATGGTAATTCATCTTGTCATGCATTTACATGTACTTATAATGTTTCTCAACCACTTGAGTGGATTATTGATTCTGGTGCATCTCAACATGTTACCTCTCATAAAGAATGTTTTGAATCTTTGCATCTTGATACTTCTAATATTTCTGTTCAATTAGCTAATAATCATAGTTGCAAAGTTGAAGCTATTGGTGATGTGAATGTTCCTAATGGGAAATTACATGATGTTCTTTATGTTCTTGAATTAAAATCAAACTTGATTTCAGTTCCTAAACTTTGTCAAGATTATAAGATTAACTTTTATAGGGGCATATGTTATATCATTGATCCAAAAACTAATCATGTTATTGCTACTGCTAAAAATGGATAGTGATAACTTATTCAAGTTCTATGAATTTGCTCCTCCAAAGTATTCATTTCTTACTACTGTTGATTTTACTATATGGCATGAAAGACTTGGCCATCTCAATTCTGATTATATTTCATTGATGCAAAAAGCAAATATGGTTGATGGATTGCCTACTATTGTTCCTTCTCAAATTGTTTGCAATGGTCACATGAGTGGTAAGATGCATAGGGTACCCTTTTCTCATGGTCAATCTTGGAGGGCATATACTAAATTGCATTTAGTTCATAGTGATCTCTTGGGTCCCATGGAGAATCCCTCCATCCAAGGTTCAAGGTATGCACTTACCTTTGTTGATGATTTTTCAAGGAGAACATGGTTATATTTCCTTCATAGTAAGGATCAAGTGCTTGATGTGTTTACTTAATTTCATATGTTTGTAGAAAGGCAATCTAGTTCTAAAATTAAGATTCTTCGTACTGACAATGGAAGAGAATATGTCAATAATGCATTTAATGCTTATTTAAAATCTTTTGGAATTAAACATGAGCTTACCATTCCTTATACACCACAACAAAATGGTGTGGCGGAACAGAAGCATAGGACAGTTGTTGAAATGGCTAGATGTTTATTGCATGCAAAAAATATGGATTACAAGTTTTGGGTTGAAGCTATGGCTTGTGCAACTTATTTAATTAATAGAACACCTACCAAAGCCTTAAAGGATAAAACTCTTGAAGAAGCTTGGTTTGGTAGAAAGCCTAATTTACAGAATTTAAGAATTTTTGGTTCCATAGCTTATGTTCACAAACCTAAGGAAAAAAGAAAAAAATTAGATGCTAAATCTTCTCCTTTTATTTTTGTTGGTTATGATGAAAATACTAAAGGTTATAGAGTTTACAATCCTATTACTAACAAGGTAAAAGTTGCAAGAGATGTTTGTATTGTAGAAAAAGGCATTCATGATTGTTCTAAAGTGGAGGATGATGAACTTTCTCAAAGCAAAGTTGTGCTTGTGGAGGACCAACCTCCTTCTCTTAACCCTACTCCTAATGCATCTCTTTCTATTCCTTCTAGTGATAGTGATGATGATAATAATAACTCTACTTCTCGTGACTCTTCTTCTAGTGATGAATCCATTACTTCTAATAGAAGACCTAAATGGTTTAAAATCTTTAATTCAAGATAATGATGAATACTTAGCTAGAATGGATAGACTTCAAGCTAGAAGAGTTAATTATTGTAATCATGCTTTAATGACTACTATTATGAATTCCAATGATCCTAAAACATCTGATCAAGCTAAAAATCAACCACATTGGCAAAAAGCAATGAAGGAAGAATATGATACTTTAATTTCTAACCAAACTTGGGATTTAGTTCCCTTGCCTCATGGTAAAAATCTTGTTTCTTGCAAGTGCTTTATAAAACCAAATTGAATGCTAATAATCAAGTTAGTAAATTTAAAGCTAGATTAGTTGCTAGAGGTTTTTCTCAAATTGAAGGCTTAGATTATACTGAAACTTTTTCTCCTATTGCTAAAATGCCTACAATTAAACTTGTGCTTGCTTTAGCTTCTAGAATGAATTGACCTATTCACCAAATGGATGTTAAAAGTGCTTTTCTTAATGGTGATTTACATGAGGAAATTTATATGTCTCAACCTCCCAGTTTTATTAAAGAAGGTAATGCACACTTAGTTTGTAAATTAAAGAAATCAATTTATGGATTAAAGCAATCTCCTAGGGAGTGGTATTCAAAGATTAATGCATTCTTTCTTTCTCAAGGATTTATTAGAAGTAAAAATGATCCTAACTTGTATATTAAACATAGTGAAGATGATATTATCATTATTATTTTGTATGTAGATGATTTGATTCTTACTTCAAGTTCCAATACTTTGATTTCTGATATCAAGTTTCAACTTAATCAAAAATTTCAAATGACTGATTTAGGTCTTTTACATTATTTCTTAGGAATGAAAATTTGGCAAGCCTCTAAAGGAATTTTCTTATCTCAAAGTAAATATGCTCAAGATCTCATAGATAAGTTTAACATGAATGATGCTCACCATGTTTCAATTCCTATTGAATTAGGCACTAAGTTAATGCTTGATATGCAAACTCCTCTTGTTGATCCTACTTTGTATAGACAATTAGTTGGAAGTTTGAATTATTTAACTCTTACTAGGCCGGATATTGCTTATAGTATTGGTTTGGTTTCAAGATTCATGTCTAAACCTCAACAAACGCACTTTAAAGTTGCTAAAAGAATTTTAAGATATATTAAAGGAACTATTAATGTAGGTTTGTTTTATGATGCAAATTCTGATTTTACTTTAAAAGGTTTTACTGATTCCGATCTAGGCGGAGATCCCAATGATGGGAAATCTACTTTTGGTTATTGTTTTTTCGTTGGTTCAGGAGCAATTTCTTGGAATAGTAAAAAGCAACAATCTACCTCTCTTGGATCCACTGAAGCTGAGTACAAAGGATGCACTAATGCTTCCAAAGAAGTTTTGTGGCTTAGAAGACTACTTGAAGATTTGGGTCTACCTCAAAATGAACCAAATCAATTGTATTGTGACAACCAAAGTGCCATTGCCTTGGCTAAAAATCTAGTTTTCCATGGAAGGACAAAAGAAATTTCTCTCTAACACCACTTTATTAGAGAACAAATTGAAGACAAGCAAGTTTCACTCCTCTATTGCAAGGGGAAAGACCAAGTTGCAGATATTTTGACGAAGCCACTTTGTGAAGAAAAGTTTCAATTTCATTGTAAAAATCTTGGATTGCAACCCATTGAAGGGTTTGATGTAAACTCCCCAAGTAAAGCTTAAGGGGGGGTGTTAGAATATTTAATCTTTACTGAGCTTAGGTTTATTTGTATTTAGTTTAGGATATTCCTACATGTAATTTTTCCTCTAGTACATGTGTGAGGACAAGTCATTTCTTATTATTTTCCCTTATTAAGGAATATTAGATTTCCTCCATAAGAGGATGTGGACACATGGCACACACATTTTATGAATGGTGGCATTCATAGATTTGGGAGTTACTTTGTAACTCCTCTCCTCATCTCTATTTAAGAGATGTCTACTCTCTCATTTCTTCTTAATGATAGAATTGTAAAGAGCTTCTTGCTCTCTCTCTCTCTCTCATTTTAGGCATTGCCTCATTCATAATATCACAAGGGGTTTTTCTTTGTTTTCCCCTTTCAAAAGTTCTTGTGCCTCCTTCTTCACATTTGGGTGATTGCTGCAAGGTTTTTTTGCATTTCTCTTGGTAACATTTACTTCATCAATAAACTTACTTGGATTTCATTTTTCTTTGCTTGATCTTGTATTTCCTTTCAGCTTCATTGTAGATATCATAGAGGTCATTAGAGATCTAGTCAATGTTGGTTTTGTAGAATTCAGCAGGAAGTTCATCGAGGCCTAGGGCCTTGTTATCCTTGAGAGCCCTAATGGAATCCTTAATTTCTTGCACAATTATCTTATCTTTGAGGAGGAGAGCTTCATCCGCAGAGATTCTATTAGGAACAATGGTGCTACACTTGGTACGAGCATCTATCAAGGCCTCATTATCCTCCGAGGTAAACAGAGTCTTGTAAAACACTTCAAAGGCTTCCTTGATATCATTGATATCCATGAATTCCTTATCATCTACCGTTATTGTGTCTATTTTTTCTCTAGTCTATTTTTGCTTGAGTAGATTAAAGAATATTTTGGAGCCAGTGGTTACAGGCTTTGGTGAAATCCCCTCTGATTTTAACCTGTTGGTGTTTTCTAAGGTTGTTTCTAGCCTCAGAGACCTATTTGGCCAAGTTAGGGGAAGAGGGCTACAATTGAATTTCTTGTTCCAGGGAGTGAAGTCGAAGAGTAAGGGTTTTTTCTAGGTATCTAGAGTCCTTGGCTTTTTTCTGGCCAATGGTTTGGAGTAGTTTCTGCCAGGAGGAAATGTTCCTTTTCCATCTAAGAATGTGGGAATGGGGGAGATGTGGTTGCAGATTAAAGAGTCTAATTATTTTGATGATATTTAGGACTTCCTCATCTTGTAGCAAGGAAGTGTTAAGTAAAAATTTCTTATTGAGAGGGTGGCTAGGGGTGATGGAGTGCTTGATGTTAATAATGGCTAAAATGGGGAAGTGATCAGACAGGGTAGTTGGTAGGACTACAACTGCATTCCCAAGCTGATTGGGGGAAAAGGAGAAGAAGTCCTTATTAGCATATAATCTATCTAGCCTGGAGTAGACTCTATTAGTGTTTTGCTGAAAGTTGCACCAAGTGTACCATAGGTTATGGGTATCAGGTTTGGTGCCTTCCAAGGGGTTAAATAACTATAGATGTTGTTTAAACCTATCCCAGTGAGGTTTTTCTATGGTTTTCCATTCAAACAGAAGTCCCCCAACCTTTTCATCCTAACATTCAGTCATGTTAAAGTCCCCAGCCATGACCCAGGGGATATTTGGGAGTGATGTTAGCCAATTCTAAAGGGATATTCTTTCCTTGTAATCATTAGATACATATATGGAGCATATGCCAAACCAGGTTCCTTTAACATCTAATGTAACCAAAGACACTCTATTACAGGGGGAGGTTCCTTTATCCTTGAGGTATATTATCCATTTAGGGGCAATAAGAAGGCCAACTCCTCCCTTTCCTCTAGGGTGGTTGGTACAGATTTTAATTGCATCTCTCCAAATGAAGTCAAGTGTGGTGTTGAGAGAGAACCCAATAGATTTAAGTTCTTGTAGCATTAGAAAATCTAAATTTTTATGGTAATCAAGAAATATTTTAATAACAAATTTCTTGTCAGGTGACTCAAGGCCTCAAATGTTCCATGATATGTACTTCATTAAAGTGGAGGATTTAAGAAGGGCTGGTAGGGAAACCATGTTGATCTCCATGCTTTTTCTTGTTTTTGGAGCCCACGGGTCTACCTTTCTTTTTATTTAGGGAGTATCCTTTCATAAGGTCCTCATCATCTTCACTATTTTTGGGAGGCTTAGCTCTAATATCTGAATTTCCTCGTATGTTGAACCCAGACAACTGGGGGCCTGGAAAGCCAAGGACCATCGTGCTAGATCTAATTTCTTCTAGTCCCCTATTGACATAAATAACTTCTATACTATGATTGTCCTCTATTTCTTTGAGTGTAGATGCAGTCGAGGGGTTCATGGTGCTAGTATCAGTAATAAGTCCTGCAAGTGTAGAGGAGACTAAATGTTTGGGGGTTTTAGATCTGAGGATCATTGCAGGGTTATCACTAACACTAGCATCATCAGTGCCTCAATTAGAGTTTTCCAGATTTTTGACCATATTTTTAACCACAAAATTGATAGGGGTTTAAGCAGGGTCCTGGGGTTTATGATTAGAAGCCAATTGGTTGGTATTTGAGTGGCTATGGTTTAGGGCATTGTGATGGGTATTTTTATGTCTTTGTTTCCTTGAAGTAACAAGTTGAGAGAAATCAAAGGGCGATTCTACAAGGTCTTCTGGAGGGTCAGAAACAAGGATGAGGGGTTCAAGGGCCAAAGGTGTGTGGTCAGGATTTGGTGGGTTTACTCTATTTAGATTGGAACTAGGAGCCGCAGTCACCCTGTTAGCAGAGTGAGGAGGAGGAGAATTTAGGTCATTAACATTTTTAGGGTTTACAAAAGTCTCAGCTGAATTATTATTTTGTTTCCTGTGATTAACAATTGGGTAGTTTTTATGAATATGCCCTTCTTTCTTGCAAAGAAAACATGCATTCAATCCTCCAAGCATTTCAACTGGATAGACGAATGTGTCTCCATTAATATTTAGGTTTAAAGATGGTGGGATGTCAATTCCAGGATTGATTGAGACAAGCATTCTTGCATCAAGGTTGGGTACCAACCTAGCAGTTTCATCAATATAAATTGTCTTACCAAATGGTTCCATTAATTGGGGAAGAAAATGCTAGAGAAAGGGAGGGACATCTTTGAGGATGACCCATCTGGGAGAGGATAGTGCGAGGACTTCCTCATTAACCACCTCTAGAGACAAGGCTAGGGCTCAAAAGGAGGTATTCTTGACCGTCTAGTACTGACGTTTGAGTGCTTCCAATTGGGATTCATGCAAGTTAAAAAAAAAAAGGAAAAGACCTCTCTGTAATTGCCTACAGAATGTGATTTTAGGCCCTAATTTAAGATTCCATAGATTATGAAACCAATCATCTACGAATTTCCTAGGTGGGCATTTTTTAGCATCAACACAGGCAAAAAAGATAGCAGTGTCACATAACCTAATCTTTTCTAGGGCGATTTCATTCAACATTTCAATATTTGATGAAATACAGAAGGAGTCTGAGGTAATGCAAGGGTACTTACCATCCTTACTGGGTCCTTTGTCTACAAGAGCCTTAAGGAATTGTGCCGATGAGTGGACTCCATTCGTAGGTAGGGCAACGGTCTCAATGAAAGTCTTTTTTAGGGTTGGATTTGTCTGTGACGTGGGTTTAGACCTAATAAATGTATCTCTATCTGACTCTGGCTCCATTGGAGACCAGGGTTAGGGTCGCGTGGAATGAGCAAATGGGTGTGGAGTTAGTCATATTAGATTGTTGCAGAGTAATTAAAACATGGAGAAGGTAAAGCAAGTGGAGGGATAGGAATTCCAAACCGAGTGGAGGAGCTTAACTCCTCCACATATATGCCAAGGTGCCCACATCAGCATCTGAGTGCCTCAAAGTTGATTCCACCTTCAAGGAGAAAACATGGCCCAAAAAATGCAGACCTTTGGCATCGTCGTGTTTGAATCTCGCCAGTGTTTTAAAATTTTCTCAAAATAAATTTCTTCATTCTAATCTCTCTTTGTTATATATTCAAAAATTAAAGCCTCTCTATCTCCCTGCTTACTTTATATTGCAACACATAAGAAATTGAATAAAAGATAACATAGCATAATAATAGTAATTTTATAAGTAATGAAATATTTATTTGAAATCCAATGAAATGCAAAATAATAATTTAAGTTAAACTTTATTCAATGATTCAATAGTTAATATGTTTAATTAGGTTCAGGGTGAGTACTAAATATGATTTAAGGTTATAGTTCACTTTAATATAGCTTTACGGTTAGCTTTAGAGTTAGTGTTCAATGTGGTTTAGGACCACCATGGAATTTAGGCTCACTATTATTGTTTTGTTGAACAATTTATTTAAGAGTTAAGGTTAAATTTGATTTATGTTTAAGATTAGGTTTTAATTTGGTTTAGGGTTAGGGTTCAATTTCAAAATTAAAGTCAAAATCAAATATAGAATAAAAATAGGGTTTGGAATATAACACTAACCCTAATTAAATAAGAGTTATAGTTGAATTTGGTTTAGTGTTTAGTTATGTTTAGACTTAGGATTTGATTTGGTTTACTGTTCAATTATGTTTAAGGTTATGGCTCAAATTTGGTTTAGCGTTAAGTTTGTAATACAATTTGGTTTAGATTTAGGGTTATGATTCAATTTGGTTTAGGATTACAATCATGGTTCAATTTGGTTTAGAATTAGGGTTTAAAATTACTTAGTGTTGGTTTTCAATTTGATATAAGATTTAGGTTTAATTGGGTTTACTGTTAACGTTATGATGCAATTTAGTTTAGGTTTAGGGTTATGATTCAATTTGGTTTAGGATTACAATCAGGGTTCAATTTGGTTTAGAATTAGGGTTTAATATTATTTAGTGTTGGTTTTCAATTTGATATCGGATTTAGGTTTAATTGGGTTTAGCCTTAGGGTTCAAATCGATTTAAGTGGAAGGGCTAGCATTAGGGTTCAACTTGGTCTAGGATTTGGGTTAAGTAAGGTTTTGTTTTATATTGGGGTTATTTTATGGTATAATTTGATTAATGGTTACAATTTAATTTGGTTTAGTGATCAATTAGTTTCAGAGCTAGGGTTGAATTGGGAATAAGGTTCAAATATGGATACATTTTAATTACAATTAGGATCAATGTTATGTTTCTAAGAGTTAGGGTTAAGGTTTAATTACAGTTATAAAGTAAATTTAAGTTCATAATTTTATGAAATTTAATAATATGAAAACTTATAATGTTATGAATATTAGATTGATTAATATGAAGTTATTAATATTAATATCAACACTACTTTAATTAGGAATTTCATATTATTAATAAATTTAAATATTTTATTAAAATGATTATCATAAATTTTAAATAAGTGATTTGGAATGGTAGGATGGCACTGGCTCTGCAAATACTGTTGGATGTTAATGACGGAGTAAGAGGAATCACACGTAAACCAAAAGGGAGGGAAGGCTTGGAGGAAGACGAGATGGTGCTAGATCTAAGGGAGGAGTAAGAAGAAGACATCCAATTATGGGAAAAACATGCAGTGATCACAAGGATCATCGGCCTTAATTGGCCAAGGAAAAACATTAGAATTTGGGTGGAAGAAACATGGGGAGACTACATTGTAATTAAATTTATCCTGAAAGGGTTTTTTGTGGTGTTCTTTGAAAATCATTCGGATAAAGATCGCATCCTTAACCAAGAGAACTAGTTTGTAGAAAAGCACATTGTGTACCTACAACCATGGACACCTAATTTTAACCACATCCCTTTGGTAGTTTATTCAAGCCCGTAATGGGTCAATCTTTATAATCTACCAATCGAATACTGGGGTGAGGCCTATCATGAGAAGATCGGCAGGATGCTTGGGATGGTGTTGGAGATTGACTTCTATGATGAGAATGATTTGTGTAAACTTGTTAGAATAAGAGTAGCAATGGTCAGGAGAATCCTAGAGTACATCTCATTACAATCTGCAAATGGTGTATGGAGATAACAATTAGAAATCAAAAAAGAGATACATCATTGCTCTAGATGTGGTAGAAAGTCACATGGTGTAGGGAATTACAAACTGTTTGTTAGAAAGGCTAGGAATACCTTCAGAAAACTAGCACAACTGTGGAGCATGAAGTCAGAGAAAACAGTTATGGATTCGGTTGTAGAGAATCACAAAGTTCAACCTCCTTGCCAAAAAAAAAAGAAAGGAACCTCTTTGGCGGCCAGTTTAGGAGAAGTCCCAAAAATCAGAGAATAGGATTGTAGATACTCCTCCTTCTTTTGTAGAAGGAGGGGAGTCCTCCAGATAGGAAGTGTTGGGAACCAAGGAAGGAGATGTAGTTCCGTCACCCCCTAGAACTATAAATTTTAGCAAAGGTTTATCAGATACTGAATTTGAACTGGACAAGGATTTAGATGAGGATTTCTATCAAGAGGACACCTTGGAAAATGTAGACCCGAGATGTATCAGCCAATCGGCAAAAATCCTGTTGGGTAAGGCTAAAGGACTCAAAGGTAGGAGAAGCAACTGCCAAAAGAGGGAAGAAAGCGCTAAAGAGAAGGGCATTGTTAACATTTTTTATTTCATCAAGAAAGTTGGGGGAGAAGGTCTCTCCCCTAGAGAAAGATGCTTTGTTAAATGAGCATTGGTTAGAAGCAGTAGTGATATAATTTCCATTCAGGAAACAAAGATCAATAAAGAGAAGGTGAATAGCTTTATCAAGTCTTGCAAGGTCTGGGAAGGTATCTTTCAAGAAGTCAAAGGAGCTGCTGGTGGGGTGGTTGTTATTTGGAATCCTCCTTTGGTCAAAGTAATGCTTTTGGAGAAAGATGAACATTGGATGATATGTACAGTTTATAGTCTTAAGGATAATTTAAATTTCCCTCTAATAAACATCTACAGACCAACAAAAACTTTAGAAAAGACTCAGGTATGGTAGGTCCTTATGAATAAAATTTCAGAACTAGGGAATGACAAGATAGTAGTGGTTGGTGATTTTAATGCCTTGCTTGACTTGGATGAGAAAAAGGGAGGTTTGATAATGTCAAATAAGATTATGAAAGATTTTACAGAATTTGTTATGCTGAATCAATTGATGGAAGTTGTTCCAAAGAATGGGATCTTCATGTGGACTAACCGTAGATCAAATTTTGCTCACATCTCAGAAAGATTGGATAGACATCTCATAGGAGAATCTTGGATGGAGTCATCTTTTCAAGTAGAAGCATCTATTCTTCCAATCTCTCTTTCAGATCATTTCCTTGTAGAACTCAAATTGAGTGAGGCTCCAACAAAATCGAGTAGTAGTTTCAAACTCTTGAGCATGTGGTGGAGAGACTCAAAGTTCATCTTGCATCTTTAGCATTGGTGAATAGAAAGCAACATATTTAGGGGAACATTGAGTTTTAGTTTCATGAAAGGACTAAAATTCCTAAAAGAGAAGATTAAAAAATGGAATATAGATTCATTCAAAAATATCTTTGCATAAAGAAATAGAATAGAGGAGGAACTAAGCCAAATAAATTTGATCACTATAATCTCTGGGATGTCTAATGAAGCGTACCATAAAGAAGCAGCCCTTGGCATGATAAATCCATGGAGCTTTGGATTAAAGAGGGAGATGCAAATACCAAATTATTCCATGCCTTGGTAAAATCTAATAGGAACAAGAACAAAATCATTCTGATCACTGATCAGGAAGAAAATAGGCACTCTACTTTGGAAGCCATCAAGGAGGTAGCAGTAAAATTCTTCAAAAATCTGCTTGGTGAAGTAGTAGAGCACAATTCTAAGACCCATTCAACAACGAAGATTATCACGAACGAGATTTAGGAGGAAGACAATAGAATATTAGGCTGTCCATTCATGCTCGAAGAAGTTAAGAAGGCAGTCTTCGACCAATATCCAAATAAATCCCTAGGTGCAGACGGATTCACAATGGAATTTTATCAGAAATGCTTGGGATTCATGGGGAATGACATTCTTTGAATTGTGGAAGATTTTAGAAAATAGGGGAAGTTTGTCAAGGAGATCAATCATACCAAGATAGCTTTGATCCCTAAAAAGCAGGATTGTTCTTCCATCGTAGACTTCAGGCCTGTATCTCTATGTAATTCCCTTTACAAAATCATTTACAAGGCAATGGTCAATAGGCTCAAACCTATTTTGAAGAAAATAATTTTGCCGAAGCAACACGAATTCACCCCGAGGTGCAAAATTATGGATAGCCTTATTATGGTAGTTGAAACTATTCATTCAATGCATTTATCCTAATTCCGAGGTATGATCATTAAAGTAGATGTATCCAAGGCTTACGATCGAGTAACATGGAGTTTCTTAATGGAGGTACTCAGGAAATTTGGTCACTGAGATGCATAGTTCACTGTATTTCATCTCTAAATTTCTCAATAATTGTCAATGGTTCTGTGTGTGGATTCTTCCAAGCTACTAATGGGCTATGACAAGGAGATCCTTTGTTGCCCTTCCTATTTGTTCTTATGGTAGAAGTTCTCGATAGGTAGATTAAAAGAAAGGTCAGGCAAGGTCTTTGGGAAGGATTCTCCATTCATGAAAGATTGAATCCAGTATCCCATGTGCAATTTGTGGATGACACTGTTCTCTTCGGTGCAGCATTGGAAAGAGAAGCTCTTGTCATCTAGAGTGTATTAGAAGAATATGAAAGGTTCGGTGTAGAGTATGAATAAGCTAAAGTCAAGGATTTATTTCCTTAACACTAAAAAGAGAACTCAAGAAAAGATAGAAAGATTGTTGTAGTTCTGCCAAGGTAGCTTTCCAATTCAATATCTCGAGGTCCCTCCATTTGCAAGAAAATTGGACAACAGACTTTGGGAAGAAGTAGTCAACAAATGCAAAGTCAAAACAACCTTATGGAAGAACAAGTGGCTTTTGCAGGCAAGGTGGATTTAGATGATTAAATTGATTTTATATGTTATTCCAATTTATTACATCTCATGCTACAGAGCTCTAAATAAGGCTTTGATGGCAATGGATGGTTTGCTAAAAAGATTTAGTTGGGAAGGATCATAGGAGGAAATAAATATTTCATTGATCAACTTGGAAACTGCTTGCATGCTGAAGGTGGAAGGCAGGGCTGGCCTTAGGAAGATGAATTTGCATAATTTGGCATTGGGAGTGAAACTAGCATGGAAGATGTACAATTGTCCAAAAAATGGATGGTGCAAGTTAATGTCTTATAAATACTTGGATTCAAATAAGCCAAAAAGAATATTCACCATGGAAAATTCGATTGGAGGTTCGCCAATATGGAAGCTCATCTGGGAGAGTAGGAGGATCATAACAGATCACCTGACATGGAAAATAGGCGATGGTTGCAAGGCCAAGTTCTGGAGGGACTCATGGAATGGAGACAAAGCATTAGTTTATGAGATTGATGACCAATACTGGATAAATGAAATGGAAGTAACTATGGGTGTTATGGTGGCAGATTATTTTCAAGAGGATTGCAGCCCAAATTCCCCAATAAGATGAAAAAAGATCGATGATATGCATAATGTAAATAGTGCGAAGGTGGACAATATCCTCAAAAGAAAAATTTTCTACATGACAGCTGTAAAGATATCCTTATTTGGAATGTTGCTAAATCAGGGAATTATAATGTTAGTTTGGGTTATGAATTACAAAGATAGAGGCAGAAATATGGTAATTGGCCTACCACCTTATGTTGGGACAAATGGGTGTTACCCAAAGTGGGGGCATTTCTTTAGATTGCCTTGCATGGAAGAATGCTTACAAGTGACAAACTGAAATTACTAGGTATAGCGGGGCCTAGTAGATGTTGTCGTTGCAAAAATGAGGAAGAACCAGCAGATCATTTATTGTACAATTGTTCTTTTTCTAGGAAGTCTTGGGATTGGCTATAGCTGCAACTTCAGAACTATATGGTTTATAACTATTCTTTCAAAGATTTCATCTTGGCTTGACCGATGGGGGGCAAGCATTCAAAATGGGGAAGCTTGTGGATCACTAGCCCATTATTGGTGGTCTAGCATATGTGGAAGGAGAGAAATAGAAGGATTTTCAGGGAGGAAGAGTTGGAGGTCAATATTTTAATCAATAGAATTCAATTGGTTATAGAAGAAACAATCAATGGTAAGATCTTCGTTAGAAAATTTAAATACTATTCTAAGTGGGATATGGAGATGGAACAAGTATGGAAGCTCAAACAAAGTAGTAGCCATGCCCAAGGAGTCAAATCATTAGAGCGAAGAAAGGTCAAGTGGAAGCCTCCACTTATCGGATGGAAAAAAATGAACTTCGAAGGAGCTAGCAAGGGAAACCCAGGTTTATCTGGCTTTGGAGTGGTCATCAGAGATGAGGAGGGCAACTTAGTTGGTGTAGTATGTGGCCAAGTGGGATTTGTTTTCAATAATATTACAAAAATCACCACTTTAGAGGAAGGGCTTTAATGGGTGACTGCTAATGGTATCAAGAAGGTGGTGATTGAAGGGGACTCAAAAGTCATTCTTAGTGGGATCATGAAATAACATTTCATGGACTAACGGTTAAACACTTGGATCCCAATAATCTATGGCCATTTACAAAAATTGATGGACTACCACAGTCAATATACCTTTCGCGAAGGAAATCGAATAGCGGCCCTCCTTGCTAATCACAGTTTAGCTAAGACTCTACCAGCACTCTTGTCACCTCTGAATGTAGGAAACAGAGATCTTTAGCAAAGATTGGTCGAGGACAATGCTCATATTCCAAGGTCGGGAATAGGATGAAATTTATGCCTTTTTTCATTCTTAGGATAAGAAGAGTACACTCTTATCTATTTTGTTCATGTAGGTTGGCAGAAGCATCTACGACATTCACATTATGGTTTTGAAAGCCCGTGAGAGGAAGAAGAAGGCAGTGGAAAGGGACTGGAGGGTTCTAGAAGTTCTAGATCTTTTTATAGAAAAGAGAAGCTAGAACAGAGTGTGCTTTTCTGAATAAGCAAGATGATGCATAGGTTCGGTCTAAGCTGCCCCTTCCACGAGGAGACCCTAGAAGCCCAATGTGAACTTCTATTTGATATAGACATCGAAGGCCAAAATGCCATTCAGGGATTTCTTAATGACACATTCAGTGAGGAGAGGCACTGGTGTGATGGTTATGTTTACGAGATTATCTTGTGCCTAATGGTTGATGTTCTGTTGTCGAAGGAAGCTTGCATGGAGACAATGGAGGGATTCATAAGGGAAGAAGATGTGGAAGCCATGGGGGGACTAGTGTTGGAGGTGGATGAGGAATGGGCCAGCATATTTGGCCCTTATTTTAACCTTGCGGCCATTCTTTCTGATGTGGAGTGTTCGGACCCATAGGAAAAAATCCAACTTGTTGTTGAAGCCCTCAGACTGAGGAAAGTCGAATTTATTGCTGAAGCATGGGAGGTCTTCAGAGTTGGAGTTAAGAATGCAGATATGGGTCCATTTAGAAGGATGATGCTGAAAGAAGATGGTTGGTTGTCAGAAGGGAGTATTGACAAGGTGGTGACCATAGGCATGCATGTGGCCACCATTTTAAGGCTCATGTAATCTATTTTTTAGTTGTTTTTGGTTTGATAAGTCAACTACTATATGTAAGCTTTTTTTTGGATAAATATAGGGCGCTATCCCCACCTTGATAGCACTTGATGAAAAAAAAAATTTATCATAAATTTTATAATTTTGATAAATATTATAACTTTAATGATTTAACTCTTTATGAATTTATAAGTTCAACAATTTTGTTTATCAATTTAATATTAAATTTAAATTTAGTTTATAAACATTTTGCTAATATTATTATTTATGTTAATAATTAAATTATAAGTTAAGATATATTATATAATGTTAATATTATTTATATTTCATTTATAATAACTTGATTAATATTAAGTTATCGATAATGATTTAGCATTTGCTACTTTATATATTTAATAATGTAGACATTGATGTGATTAATGATTTAACGTTTATTACTTTATAATTCTATAATATGAATAATATAGATATTCATGTGATTAATTCCATTATGTTATCATGTTTTGAAATTATTAATATTAACTACAAATAACAAATTTCACATTAGGATATTTTCAATATCATCATATAAATTCATATGGAGGTTCTTTTTTTTAATAATTTCATAAAATTATTATCTTATTTGAGTTTAGTATTAAAGAAGTTGAATTAATTTTGTTAATTTTTTTAATAAAATAAATTTAAAAGTTATTTAAGCCTTTAATAAATTTAGTCTTAAATTTATTTACAAACTCAAATAAATTAATTCTAATATTAATAATTTAAATAAAGTTATGAAGTTACTAAATTTAATATTAGTAAGTTTGATAAATTTCAAAACATTTAATATTTATGAAATTTAATACTCAATTATTAATATTAATATTCATTCAATTAATAATTTTATAATATTAGTAAGTTTAAAAACTTTATTAAACTAACTTTAATAAATTTAATAAGTATAATAATGTAACTTTAACAAATGTTGTAAATTAAATAACTTTCTTTAAATACATTTTATAATTTTAAATTTAATTAATTTGAAAATAATGATAACAATAGAACTTTAGTATAGTTTCAAAATACAAATATAAAAATACATTTGAAATTATAGAAAGTCAATTGCAAAATTCTCATTCCACATTCCAAAATATAAAATTTTACAAATAACTGTGGCTACCATATATTTACACAATCTAGTGAAAAAATTATTGTGGCCACTTTAAATTCTTTCCGTATTATATAATGATACTTTCTCAACCACAATTAATATGCTTCTATTGTTATTTATTGCCATCCTGTAAATTGTCTGAGGTAAATTGATTTGTAAAGGATACCATTTATTTATTTCTTCACCTTCTTTATCATCTTTTTCTAACTTCCAAATTTGATGATATTCTTTGTCAACCAACACTATGCAATTGTCACATCTAGCTATTTCCCAAGATGTAGTTAAACTTTTCCAACCATAACATCATAATAGTTTTCATAAACTTTTGTTTGTACTTCTTCAAAGGCAAAATATGCAATTGGTGCTTACTTTATAGTAGTATCTACTTCCAAGAAAGATTATAAGATTTCTTTGCTGGAGGAGACATAACTTGTTACCATAAAACCAGTACATATAGTCGTTGTAACTTGTCCTATAGAAGAAAGTTACAACATCATCAAATTTTAAAGTGTTTGTACCAAAGACAAAGTTACTTGCAAACCTATTCCAACTTTCTTGCAAAGAGCATTAGATTAAAACAGCCCAAATTCTTCATGAGATTTTGTATTCATAGCATTCAATTAATGGGTAATTGTATTAAATTCATTTATGTGATTTTCTATAGATCCTCCTTCACTCATTTTCATATTTAACAAACACTTCATAAGAAATACCTTATTCAAAGGTAAAGGTTTCTCGTACAGCTTATCCAGTGCCTCTATTAGGGCTTCCATCATTTTTTATTTTAATATATTGAATGCTATATATAGTGCAAGTTATAATTGAATGATCCCTAGTTTCTTTCTATCAAGAATCTTCCAATCTTCATCGAACATTTTTATACGTTTCTTTGTCAAACATTTCAATGACCACCACAAATCCTTTTGATATAGGTAATCCTCCATCTACATTTTCCATAGATAATAATTTTGATTATTTAACTTCTCGATCTTGAATTTGGTTTCTTTGATTGTCTCTACTAAAATTTGAAAGTCCTTGCCAATTCATAGCTGCTCCCCTCAAGTTACTATAACATATGCATAGGAGTCATATTTAGGAATGTGGAACACATATTCTATAGCATCCAAAGAGATAACAAGGATAACATTTTTGAGATGGCCCTAGACACTCCTTTCATTAGGCTTGTAATTGCATGCACATTCCATTATATAGTTTGGAGATTACATTCCAATTGGGAACCCTTCTGCTAGAACAAGCCTCAAATGGGGCAATGAGGTAGCATAAGTAGCCCTTCCATTTTCCTTGGCCATCATTTTTAATGCTCATTTAGTTCTATATGACCAATATCATCATCTATAATGTCCCTATATGGTGAGTGTAATGTAGCGGGCAAGTGGTAATAATGAAACTTATACTTCATGGCTACTACTCTTAACCCAAACATCAACAATTTTGCACTCAAAAGAATCATATTAGAAATCATATTAAAAAAAACTACATCAAAATAATTACTGTAATTGGTGATATACACTTATTGAGAAACAAAATAGACTATAAGTTTTAAAAGAGTATAGTAAGATCATGAAAATTAAACTACAAACTATCACTAGTTGGGGATTGGAAGATCGTTGATCCCAAGCTTTATTTTGAGGCTTCAAACTTATCAAGGACCGATGATTTTTTAATTCCCAATCCTTAATTCATACACAACATGAGACATGAGGGTTGAGGGTTATTACTTCCCCAGTACCAAAGAGATTATATGCTTGGAAAGGAGCTAGTGATAAGAACATCCTCAATCTCTGAACATGGGAATTAGGGATGGTCCTATTCTGAATCCTCTAAAAAGACCAAGAAAACTAAAAAGGGTGGTTATCAGCGATCATACCATTCTCAGTCCCCAAAAATGGAAAATGGGGATGGAGGATCCTTGATCTTTGAAGGATAGAAAGAACACAAGCAAAATAAAATAGGAAGACTAAAAAACAAGGAAAGAAGGTAGTTAAGGGAATGCACATCCCTGATACCTGAAATTTGACCTAGAAGAAACTAATGCTAAAAGAAGGAAAGAGAAAAATAAAAAATGAAGACGAGAAATAAAGAGATAAAGACAAAACAACAAATTGACCGTACACAAACCCGAGAAAGAATAGGAAAAAGGACAAAATATAAGCCCAAATGAACGAGTGAAAAAATCAAACAACCAAAAAAGTAAACCAATGAAGAAAACAATAGAGGAAAACAAAAAAAAGAAATGAAAGAAGCGCAAACCAAAGATTTTCCCAATATCACTCGAAGAGCAAAAGAAAATTGCTCAAGAAAGAACACACAAATCATAGATTGAAGAATAGAATTCATAATTACGAGTGAGAAATTAATAAAAACATCTAATATATACCCTTGTGAAGGGAATTGATTGAAAATTAAGGTGAGGGAAAGAGGTAGATGTTAGTGATTAAGGACTAGGGATCTCCGAAACACACAACTGGAGGTTGGGGATAGGACCATCCTTGATTCTTGAAAGACCAATAAGGAAAACAAAGAAAGAGAGATCAGGGATCAGGGATCAAAGAGACTCAAAGCCTGAATAGGAAAGGGAAAGGGGTATCCTAAATGTAGATGATACAGGCTTCATCACGTATGCAAGAACTTCGATGCATCTAATTCAAATTTAAATATTCATAACCCACCTATTTGTAGGTTTGTTGATCAACACAAGCGTTGCAGGAATAGCGTATCTGACTCGAGCATTTCTCCATTCACTTCCTTGTTTTATTCCTACTCATTTGTCATTTTTTTCTTTAATTCTGTAACTAAAAACACATAAAAGGGAAAAAATAATAAAAAATAATTTAGTTAATTTGTTATATCTAGCATTTAATTTTTACAAATTCCACTTTAGTATGAGCATTCTATGAATAGAGCGAGTGCCTTTTAGGCATCTCACCTATTTTTAAAATTTGAATTTTTCATTTTTTTCTTAATCGGTAACCTTTTTCATTTTTTTGCACAACTGACATCAGAGTAGTGTGACTGCTCTAGGTATAATTCGTGTTTTTTTGGGAAATTTTGCGTTTTCAGTATTTTCTATTTTCTGCATTCAGACCTCACTCTATTATGTACAGAGGCCTTTAAATGTCTACACAGGCGTTGAAGTGTGGTCGTCTACAAAACACCGCGAGTTCTATAGCTGTAGAATTTTGTGGTATTAATCACATTTTTGAGTTTTGGAGGCTTTATTTGAGCGGTCCAAGATATAATTTAAGACTACTAACCTAGGTTTTTGGAGGACATTTTGTAGAAGACCAAATTTTCACTAGAATAGTTTTGTGTTTTTTGTTCTAGATAGATAACATTTGGATTTTGAGCTTAAAATTAACCACTTGCTTCCGTGTCTTATTTTTATTTTTGGCTTGCATGCTTTTTAATCTTTAATAGGCTTGCCCTCTCAATTTGCCTAGCACACTAGCACAGGAATTGGTGAGAGGGGAATACCCAAATGAGTATGGTTAAACCTGAGCATTCCAACTCACTATGATAAAATCACCTTTTGAGATGAAAATCTTGAAGGAAAGAGCTATCTAAGTTGATACTCATATCAAGCACTTTGTAGGGCCCTTGAGGTCTAAATCATGCTTGTGTGACTACCATTGTGCTTCTTATTTGTTGGGAAATAGGCTCCAATCATGCTTGCACATCTACAAAGGATATTCTTTGAAACGAAACCCTTACTAAGAGCTCTAGGAATAGAAGCCACCTGGTTCACCTTTGAAAGGTGGATAATCTTTGTGCAAGGTAGATAGTAACTCCCCCAAGAGACTTGCCATATGGTGCCCCCATTAGAATTTGAAGTTGGCTAATACGGCAATGAGAATCCATTGCATTAGAATCAACAGTTGTATGATGATTAGCTATTGGGTGTGTACTCAAGTCAGCAAGTAAAGTTTTTCCTCCTCAACCAAGATCCTAGAATAGCATGTTGTGCTTGATGTCTCTATTTGAGTCATTCGCTAATGTGTTTTCTATGTATTCTTTCCAAGAGTAGAGTTAGTACATCCTAGTGTTAATCCTATGAAGATCTGGTTAATAATGAGAGGTGGGCTAAATCTATATTAACACCAAATAAAATATTGAACTCAGATCAAACTTAAATCAGATCTAAAATGTCATAACATATATCTCAACATCTATAATTAGATCTAACAAACTCTTAATCAAATTTCCTTATAATATTTATCACAACCATCAATACTTTTACCTCTTAAAAAGTCATACCAATTTGATCATATACCAACTAATTAGCCTTATCAATTTGATAAAATGCTTTCTCTAACAATTTCTTATCTGTACTGGGAATCTCTAATAAACTTTAAATAAAATAACATAACAATTGTCTCAAAAATAATGCAAGAAAATATAGACAATATGAAAATACATTCCACACATGAACACCAAGAACTTTGATGTGGAAACCCAAATGGGAAAAACCATGGTGGGAATCGGTACACACAATAATTTCTACTCTTTTGAAGTACGACGTGTTAGGAGCTTAGCCTAGTTAGGATCTTACAATACACTCGGTTAAGAGTAGACTCTGCTAGGAGTCATTTGGTTAATGGATTTTCCTATCACTCCATCTCGGAGCATAATGATCTGTTAGGATTAGCCTTGAGAGAGGATTTTAATACCCTTTTTGAGAGCTACCCTATTAGGGGACTTAAGTCACAAATTCCTATTAGGACCTACTTGGTTAAGGGAACAATAGTGAAAAGTGATCTATTACTTTCCACTTTCAAATTGCTAAATTAGATCCAGTTATGCTTCACATTCTATAGCACTCAAGAAGATCTATATCTTCTTAGGGACGAATTAACTCATTCTCCTAATACCACCAACACAAAATATCATTTGTGTCATCCTAAATATCCATCACAACTAAGTCAGCCACAAAAGATAATTACATCTTCAATTTACAATATAGGTCATATTAGATCATTACAACAAGTTACAATGCAATATCAACCTTTTATTGATTATAACTCATCACAAAAATCTGATCTGTACTAAAGTCAAACTTTTAGAAACTTTCGCTAAACACTTTGCACATTCCCAATAAATTCAACCATCATCTACATCAAAAACCAATTCAAATCATTCATGTGGGTTGTGCCATGTAGCCTCCTTCATGCATATTTTTCATTGATCACCATCATAACAAAATTCTTTACTAGTTGAGTTAATTGATTACCGGTCCTAAAACCCTACTGAGACCCTAGCACAACTTCATCGAAATGTCAAAGCATGCCTTCAAGTAATCAACACAGGATACGGTTCCAGTCACACACAAATCCATCATAAAAGCTTATGTTTCAAACCACATATCTCCAACCATCACCAATTTCCTGAATCCATCAAAATTTCTCCGTTTTACTAGTTTAAGTCCTAATTATCAGTCCAATTGGTAAACCCTATCACACTTCCAAACTCTTACAACGATAGACCAAATCACTTATCTAATAAGTCATATATAAAAATTGATCATTAAGAATCATCAAACATTAATTGGCACTAGTCGCCGTCAACAATAATACAAGTAACTGATCATGTCTTCTTTCCTCTATTAGTATAATCATCAACTCATTTGCATCAATTATGCCAATCATACCAACATCCTAGCCATCATAGTCCAATTCTCAACCAACCTTTGTCACAATATAGTCCAACTCAAACCTTATCCAAGTCATAGTCCATAGTCATCCTTACATCATGGCCTAGTCATACCCCAGTCTTTTCCAAGTCATCACCCTAGTCATGTCCTAGTTTTTTCCTAGTCATATCCTACTCAAATTTCGAGTCAACCTTAGTCAAGTCCAAGTCACATTCAAGTACAAATCTCCCAACAAGTCAAAACTTCACCTGCCTCATGTTTCATAGGCCTCAGTTGTACAAGCATCCTAAGAAGTAAATTCATCATCCAATAAAGAAAAAGAATCTCACACAAGCACAACTCATTATACTCTGAAAGTTTTGGTATACCAACCACAAATTCTTAATTAAACATAGGACCTTTTTTACACTGATATCATGATTATACTCATGGCCATAGCAATGAGTTTGATGCAAGTGACAAACTAAGAGTTTGCGCTCTATACCAAGGATCGAGCTTGTCTTTCAATACCAAATATCATCAAAATCGGGGTGGTCGCATACCTTCATACAATTTGCAATCTCAACCTATCACTTATTGAGTCACTTGCATACCAAGGATAATATAGTCATCAAGTTATTCTAGTTATCACTATCACCCTTCTTTTATCTTTCATCATAAACCTTTTCTAAGTACTTAGCATATCAACCAATCCTTAATCAATCAACTTTTATCAAATCAATCCTTAATCAATCATCCTTCAATCAAGTCAACCTCACACTAAGGTTTCATACCTTGTGAAGTTCTATTTAGACCTCATCCTTATTCAATTAATCATTTGGCCTTTGTGCTTAGCAAAGAATCTCCCCCAAGTACCTTTGCCTCACCTTTTGAGTCGATCAAGACTCTTATCCTATGTATTTATTTTGTAGGGGCTCATTAGTCAATCCTTATTAAAAAAAAAGACTAAAATCATTATCCTAAGGTCTAAATTTTACCCAACCCGGTTGTTACCTTGCTTGTGGTTTTATCAACATCTCTCATCTAAAATCATCATCCAAGGACTAAGGTGCAATCTTAATCAAATGCTTTTCCTAATCCAAGGACCCCATTAATCATTCTATCCAACTTTATCAAAATCCAAATCATATCAAAATCCAACATCCTAGCTGAGTCCTTTCATCAAAAAATTTCTTCCAATAAATTTTCCTAAGGTTATTCTTGCATGGTCACAAATCGATCCCAAAAGAAGAAGATGAATGAACAACAATATGGCATGTCGAACACTAGTGTCCTATATCAATACCCTACATAAGATCCTACAAAAATTGTACAACCGTACATCCAAGGTCCATAACCCCAAGAGGACGCTAACATGGTTGATCAAGATGACCTTTCCCCTAAGGTGCCAAAATTTCTAGAAGATTTACACAATCCAAAAATGATGGAGAAATTAATTCAACATAATCACAATGGTCTTCTAAAGACTCTTATTGAAAAATGGATCTTTCCTTCCCCTTGATTTTGATAGATGCACTCTTGATAAAAAACCACAAGGAGACTTTTCTCCTACTTGCATCGTTACACCTATCCTTCAACCCTAATCAATCACACCCTCCCCTATCAATCAACCCCAATCAATAAAGCCCATGTTGTTTGTCCTCATGGTTTCCATCCAACCCTCTTCCTTCTTGACATCCATATCAATATCCAATCTGATCACATCTATTCGCCAACAAGCTTCTATTCCATCTTCTTCTACCCAACCACATGTCTCTATTCAACAATCCTCTAGTCCTCTCAACAATGTTGCAAATTTCATCCATGCTTCATTATCACTCAAGTCCCTATTATATCGGTCATCACATCCCACATCCCCCCTTCTTTGTCATATAATTATATTAGTCATGGTGGTATACATTCCATGACTTATAAAATACTAGGGGAAAACATGATCTATCATGTCCAAGATTCACAACATGATATAATCCAGAAAATCCAAAACATGAAAAACATGATCAAAAACATGAAGGGAGGGACTAACAAGAGAATACCTTACTCGTTTGAGGAATATTGTTCTTTTCTGGTGTAGGAGCACCTAAGTGCTGAAATGCCCTTAACCAATTTTGGCTTGTGAGACCTTTTGGTGGTCATGTAAATACATAAGGACTAGCTTAAGTCCATTTGTATGGTTGTTTAATTGCATTTTTTGAAATTTTCTTATCGGCAAGACCTACCCTGATCGACATGTCTTACCCTGATGAGGTCTCCAGAGTATGGACTGGTTGTATCGAGTATCGCCAAGAGTGGTTCACACTTACCCCAATGACCCGATAAGTCATCAGTGCTCAGAGTATTTTTATCGGGTATCGAGGGGAGTAGTTTCAAGTTACCCAGATGACCCAATAGGAAAGAATAGGCGAGGAGTGGTTCAAAGGTCAAATCTGATCCAGTACTGCAACTCCTTCTTTATCATGTGAATTCTTTCCTCATCTTTTTGGGAAACTTCATCATAAGAGCTCAAATCTACTTCACTTCTACTCCAAGCTCCTTAGTTCTTGTTAGTTATTCTTCAAACAATCCACAATGGTGTAGAGATATCATAGTCACCACCCACAACTTGTGAGATATGTTCTTGCAATAATGATAAATATTGATAGTTTTTACATTTAAAAGTGAATTACAACATATTCCCAAGCAACACTTATGAGAATTGACTCAACTGACAAAGATCTAAACTGATATATGCTCATGAATTTCTATGCAGGTGTTCCTAGCAGATAGATGATATTTTTCTTCGTGCCTCGTATAGGTTAATCTCAACCACTATAATCATTTCAGTGCTTACTTAACTAGATATTTTAGATAGTTACCCAATAGAGTTACCATTTTTGTTGGTTCTCTAGAACGCACTTAGGCGGGGTTTTTTTTGCACTGTCCTTCATGGAGGTAAACCAAGTCAAGCCCTCAAATCATACATGGAGAGGCCAACCTCCAGACTAGGTTTTAAGAAACTAAGGGGGAACTTGGACCAAAAATGTGACAAGGACATTTTTTTGGCTATCCTTCTACACTTTGGGCTTTGCAAAAACCTAGGATGATGCTCCCTTAATGCCTCTGCAATCTCCGCACCACACTTGCAAATGATATTTAAGTAAAGCAGATGACCTCACTCCTACAATGGTACTAGAAGAAGAGGGAGAATGATACAGAGTGGCTAGCTCTGAATGATCCTCAACTTGCTTTGGAGTGTGAGGAGACGTTTTGACAAACAATGACATATATAGAAAATGAAAAAGGATATTATGACTTTATCAATGTTATAGAAAGTTTTCGATGAACCTATGAGTACAAAGATATTATAAAAAATTACCAAAAGAAACAATCAGTGTCTTATCCATTGGGCAACTAAAATTACAGAATGCAAGACAAAAATGCAACAAAACTTTAATCTAATATATTTTTGATCTTGAGACAAAAGCACCTTAAAGTGTATCTCATCTATTTAACCGAACCAAAAATACTTCTCAAAATCCCTATATGAGCCCCATTATATCTACAAATCCAATCTAAGCAGTTTAACTAACCCCTTAGGTCAGAGTTAAGATAGAAAAAACATGCATCACAACAATGAAAAAAACAAGAAAACCCTTGACCTTACTCATTTAAAACAAAACAGAGTCATACATTCAGGAAAATAAATTCGAACAGAGTTTTCATTCATTTCATAAGCTATTTTCTGTTACATATTATATTATGTACAACTCCTTCAGAAACCTACCAATGAACTAAGATACAAAAGCCATTTTATTTTTATTCTATAAATTCCTATTACGATCTACTCACTTCACCTAAACCTACAATACATGACCAAGGATTTGAATCCAAACTTTCTAGACCCAATTTCTCAACCCTTGTCTCATGGCCTTGATTTCCCTTTTATAGGAATAAGGGAGTAATGAGTCTCATGCTAGAGGTGACACTTGTCACAATCTTATAATATTTCTTGTTACTTTGGTACAAAACATTCCTCACATTCTCCCAAAAGACTATCGTTGCTAGCATTCATGATGAAGTAGAACCCAAATTCCTAATTGCATTTTGCTAGAAACAAAAACCTTTTATCCATACCACTATCATCCCTAATGTTTCCAGAACAACCATGACATGCACTTTGATATATTTAGAGTATTTTCCCCCTCTCAAAGAGGGTTGAGATCCCATCAAAGGGTAAAATTGTCCCTCTACTAAAAGAGGACTTCAAGCCTTCATGTCCAAGATCAGAGAAAATGGAAAGAGGAGGCTATAGGGGAACATAGAAGGAGGATAAGGGGTTGCATCTTGCATTTCATTGTAGAAATAATTGGCTCCCACATCCTCTCCAACCCTTTTCATGAGGCTCCTTTGGTTCTCTACCAATGGATTATAGAGAAGAAGTAGAGGATGTGTCGTGTAGGGCTTGTTCTGATAAGAAATTGATTCCAAGCCTCCCTCGACTATCCTCCCCACTTCAAAAACTCCATCGACTATAACCATGCTCACTCCAAGTGGGTATCCATCAAGTATCGTAGAGCTCAGTATCACTACTTGCACGATACTGCTAAAAAATTATCTTCATCTTGTTCAAAAACTTTGGAGAAGATAGTGAATTTTCTATTCTTTGTACCAATTAAAGACACCACACAACCATATTTATAATGAAAATACCTCTCTTGGTGGTGTTCATGCATGGGAAAAAATCATCATTTCTTCTTTTCTACTCATCCTTCTAGCAAATGGATTCAAGAAACTATCCATCAAATCAAGAACATCCTCAAACTTAAACTATCAGTTCACTACTTTATAACCAAGTTCACCTTACGTACACAGTTTTGTTTATGATTTCTTGACCATAAATACTCTACTTTAGAATCATCTTCCTTTGATACCAAGTGTTTATCCTTTTCAATATTCTTTGCAACAGTTTCTTGATTTTATGTCTAAATGTGGGAATCTCAGATACTATGCATCCTATTATTTTGTTGACAGGTCTTTGATCATCATGTTTCTAGCTAAAAAAAATCATTCTTATCCTTTTCATCCCTCAAAAAGTATTGATTATGTTTCTGTGGTGATAAGGAAAACATGTAGATGTTTCCACCTCAAGTGTTGCCAGCATTATTCGTCTAATACATATCGACCCAAAAAAAAACCTTTCAAATCAACATTTCATGAGTCGATCGGCTTTTCTGAAATACGCTCTAAATCCATCATAGATATGTCCAGCATGGCACATCACGCAAACACTATCAGTCAATGTCAATATTCAACTTCCAACGTAGTAAGTCGGCCCTTTAAAAATTGAGGGAGAATCACAAAATCATCTTGGAATCTCCGCTCTATCACCTACCATGTTATTAGACTTTCTCAACCTGCTTGGGACATGTGGCGTGGTACAGGAGCATCTAGCTTCATTCTTAGCTTCATATTCATCACAGGTTTGATTTTTGTTAGTTTTAAGTTGGAAAGTTGTTTATGATGTTTTTGAAGTTTTTCTAGGTTGTTTGGATGAGTTTTGAACTCATTGTCTGGTTTTGGTTTCTTGTTTTCATCTTTTGCTCAAAGTTGCCAGTTTGGTGTTGCCTGGCAAAATGATGGAAAAATGATTTTTTTTGTGGTTTTTGTTTTGAAAAGGTTTTAGACATGTTTTATGCTTTGGTTTTATGTGTGAGAAGTATTTTTAGTTGATGGTTAGTCTTGGAGGCCAATCTTGGATTTTCTAGGCACCAAAAGTTGTCATTTAGGCATCAAAATGTCAAAATTAAGTGCCCTTGGACATGTACCTATCCATAGAGGAGGCTAAAAAACTTGGAGATGTATTTAATCTATTGTTTTAACTATTTTGAGGGTTGATCAGTCGAAGTTATGAAGCATTTTGCAAACTTGCACTAGTTTTACTTGGTTTTTCTCTAGTTTTTAGCTACATGTGAACAACAGTCCATACACCAGCTGTACTTGGCCATAATATTCTTGCATTTTCAGATTCTAATATGATTTCTTAAGCTATTCCCTTTGCTGGAATCTGATTTTATCAAGTTTTGAGTTTGTAGCAAAATTAGTTTGATTTGACAGTTTCACTGCCTTGTCTAGGAATTGGCAAGAATACTTGACCAACTTGGCTTCTTGGAGTCCTAAAATGTTCATGGATTTCGAAGAAAAAGTTGGTCAACTTGTAAACTATTCCAAAGAACCAGTTGGTCAACTTGTAAACTATGTAAATACATGTTTTGTTTTCAAGAATGTAGGTGTAAGGAGTTTTGTGGCCATTGAGCACTAGGCAAGTGTGCCATTTGGCTAGGGTCTTGAAGAAATTTGATGCTTTTCTCTCCTATAGCAAGTGCATTTAATAGTTGAATAGACTTTCCTTGATGAATAAGTTTTTATGCCAAGGCAAAGAGGCTTTCTAAGACATGAGGAGAATGTTTTCATGTTTAGTTTGTGAAAATAATGTAAAAGACAGTGAGTCACTGTGTTAGAATCAATTTGGTTTCATTACCCTACTCTCCATCACACATTGGAGCTTGTAAGGTTGTTGTACCTCCTTCTAATTTCTTGAAAAAAATAACAAGGATTGATTATTATGTTATCTATGGGTTTGAAGTTGCCAAGATCAATCAATGATCTTTGAGGCAAGGTTGTAATGCCAATTGGCTGTCACAGTCAACTAGGACTGAGTTTTACACTTTCTGTTGAAATTATACATGTAATCTTCTCCTTCAAAATGATAGGTATGAAGGTCAATAAGCCATTGAAGATAGATCCTTGTTAAGGAGCACAAAACATACTTTTTGTGAAGAGTTCTAACAGTGAAAGTGCAGGTCAAAGTGAACAAAAAAACAGTGAAAGGCAAAAATGCAGTGACAGTTAGTTGACAGCGGATACTCCAATGCTTTGTAATTTGCTTAATGCCTTTTCTGTAGGGCTAACATGATCCCTTTCTTGTCATTAAATGATATCCTGTTCACATGTTTTGTATTGCAATTGGTTCTCATGCAAAAGTTGTGTTTGTAAAAAGCAAGATTTAAAAGTTGTCTATTTTGCTCACTCCCTATGAGCATTTTTGTAAATTCTTGTTCTCCAACCCTTTGAGGGTGAAAAACTACTTAATTTTGGTCTAAATAGTATGAGACATGGTAGTAATGAGGTTTCATGGTTCCCATTGAAGATTTACACTTTGCAAATTGATTCTTTCCTCTGACACCCTTCCAAACCCTCCTTTTTCACCCATTTTTGGGACAGTCATGGAGAAGGCCTGAGAGACCTTGAGACTTTGAAAATCTTCAAGTTTTCACAAAAGGGTATCCATAAATGTGAATCTTTTACTATGGAATTTCAATGCTTGATCAAGGTGAGCACAAAACCCCAAATGGAGGGCTAATGCCTAGTAGCCCGTTTTAGGCCTAAAACCAAGTTTTTGTCAAATCGGGTCTGCAAGTGAAGATTGCAAAGCATGAAATCCAACAAATCAAGTTGAAAAAAGTGAACCTAACATGAATTCAACCTATCTGGTGAGTTTGGCTTCATAATTTGGTTTTGGAGCACTTGAAAGGATGTCAACAACTAGGGAGTTGGATCCTTTGAGTAGCCAAGAAGAGTTTGACATAGGGAGGTGGAGCATGGTGAGTTGTTAGTCTACCTTTGAGCTATTTTCACTCTGGCCTTGGGGACTACTCCTCAAAATAGTAAGGATCTAGCCACTTAACAACCACCTAGCACGATCCTCCCTATCATAATGGTATCAAAGCACAGTTACACTTGGGAAGAAGAAGCAATTTGGCAACCATGGTGACAAATGCAGAACTAGCAAAGAAAGTGGAAGACCAGGAAGAAGAAAATAGGTTACTCAGAGTGAAACTAGACCTTTTAGAGTAGAAGTTGGGTGAAGTATAAGTGAAGGCAGATGAAGCCAGCAATAAGATAGAGGGAACAAAAGGTAAGGGTAAACTATTAGCTATAGAGGATGAGACCCCTATACCAGAACCTGTGATAGAGAACAAACCCTTTTTGAAAGCCTTGAAGGCTATGAGTGGGAGAACACTAGAAGGTGTCCCACTATTTAGTGGTAAAATGGACCCAGAAGTGGTCATGGAGTGGATTGAGGGGCTTGAGAACCTTTTTGGGTGTGATGGTGTGACAGAGGCCCAGAAAGTGAAGGTGGTTAAGTCCAGGTTGAGAGGAGCTGCCTTAACATGGTGGAATTTCATTCAGGATGAACGTGAGAAAGAGGGAAAAAGGCCCATAGCAACTTGGAAGTGAATGTTGTCAAAGATCAAAGAGGCTTACATTCCAGAGGACTATGAAATACAGCTCCATAGGAGAAGGAGAAACCTTAGGCAAAAAGAGTTAGATGTCAGCACCTACACCGAGGAGTTTCAGAAGCTATACCTTAGGTCAAAGATACAAGAGGATGAGAATGTCAAGGTTGCTAGGTATCTCAATGGCTTGAGATGGAACATATAGGAAGAGTTAAGTTTGTTGTGCCCTACAACAGTCCAGAAGTGCTATCAACTTGCACTCAAGGTAGACGAAAGGAGTAGGAAGAAGCAAGAGCAGCATAACAAAGGTAGAGGAAGAGGCAGAGATGGTCGAGGCCATCAAGGCAATTTTGGGGGAAGACACATAGACCAAAGGTCTCAAGCGGAATCTAAGCTTAAAGAGAAAAGCGGGGATTCTTCGAACAAACCTAATTATAGGGGAAGGGGATCAAGAAACCTAAGAAGGGGTAGGTCTAGTGGCCTAGGTACAGGGTCTTACTTCACAATGAAATGCTACAATTGTCAGAAACTGGGTCATCCTGCTTATAGGTGGCTAAAAAAGCCTAGTTCTTCCCATGGAGGTGAAAAAAAGTGAACTATGTTCAAGAGGAAGGGAGTAGTACAAGAACTCTAGCAATGAACCTAGCACCTGAAGACAATGAAAGTCTAGTGATGAGGAGAGTATTAATGCAAGAACCTCATAACTGTGAAGTGTCTCAGAGAAGAGCATTGTTTAGGATAAAGTGCAAAATATTGGGCAAGGTATTTAAGGTGGTTATTGATTCAGGCTCCACAGATAATATTATCTCAGAGGAGGCAGTTAGCAAATTGAACCTACCTAGAATGAAGCACAGTGAACCCTACAAGGTAACCTAGTTAAATAAGGGGCAACATGTCCTAGTGAATGAACAAGCATGGGTAGACTTCAATATAGGTGAATACAAGGATAGGATACTATGTGACATCCTTCCCATGGATTCTTGCCATCTACTATTGGGTAGATCTTGGCAATTTGACAGAAGGGCACACCATGATGGTGAAAAAAACACATTCCTTTCAAAACAATGGCGTTGTCTACAAAATTCAGTCCCTTAGTGAAGAGACAGAGAACAATAAACCGTAGGCACCTAAAGTGCTATTAGTCAATGAAAAAGAGTTCATCCAAACCATGAAAGAGGGAGATGGGATTGGTTATGCACTTGTAGTGAAACCTAAGGAGGATAAGAAAGAAACACAAGTTGGGATCCAACAAGAAGTGCAGCAACTTCTTGATAACTTTAAGGACATCATCAGTCATGGACAACCAGCAACATTACCTCCTCCTAGAGCCATTAGTCATCAAATTGAATTTATACTAGGAGCTTCTTTGCCAAAAAAATTAGCATACAAGATGACTCCTAAGCAGAACAAAGAGGTAGCTAGATAAATTCAAGAGTTATTGGATCAAGGATTAATAAGAAAGAGCATAAGTCCTTGTGTTGTACCCACTGTGTTAGCACCTAAGAAAGGGGGCACATGGAGACTATGCACAGACTCCAAAGCTATCAACAAGATCATAATAAGATACAGATTCCCTATTCCCGGGATAGAAGATTTCATTGATTGTTTAGGGGGAGCGAGGTATTTCTCCAAAATAGACTTAAAGAGTGGTTACCATCAGATAAGAATCAAAGAGGGTGATGAGTGGAAAACTGCTTTGAAAACAAATGAGGGTCTTTATGAATGGTTGGTTATGCCTTTTGGACTCTCTAATGCTCCCAGTACCTTTATGAGGTTAATGAATGAACTATTGCTGGATTTTCTCAATAAGTTTGTGGTAGTCTACTTAGATGATATTCCCATTTTTAGTAGGACTAAAGAGGAGCATTTGAAACACTTAGCTATTGTTTTGCAAAGATCATCTGATGAGCAGTTAACCATAAATCTTGAAAAATGTGATTTTATGCAGCAAGAGTTAGTCTATCTTGGTTTTGTTGTGTCTAGTGGAGATCTTAAGATGGATCAGTCTAAATTTGCAGCCATAACAAGCTGGCCAACCCCACAATCAGCCAGTGAAGTTAGGAGTTTTCATGGTCTAGCCCAATTTTATAGGAAGTTTATCAGAGGTTTCAGTGAGATTTGTGCACCCATGTTAGATACAATAAAAGGTGGTCATAAAGTCAAGTTTCAATGGACCGAGGTAGCCAATAAGGGGTTTGAGTTACTCAAAACTAGAGTTGCTACACAGCCAGTGTTAATACTTCCTAGTTTTGATAAACTTTTCACCATAGAATGTGATGCGAGTCATCTTGCAGTAGGTGCAGTCTTGAGTCAAGATAATAGACCAGTTGCCTTATTTAGTGAAAAACTAAATGATGCAAAGAAAAAGTATTCATCTTATGATTTAGAGTTATATGCATTGGTGCAGGCACTCAAGAAGTGGAGGCATTATTTGCTTCCTAAGGAATTTGTTATGTATATAGACAACCAAGTAGACAATTTCTTGAATTCTCAGGATAAACTCAACCATAGACATGTGAAATGGGTAGAGTACCTACAAGAATATACATTTACTCTTAAGCACAAGAAAGGCCAATGTAACAAAGTAGATGATGCTTTAAGTAGGAGATTGTTGACTATTCAAGAGATCCAAGTAAAGAGTATTGGGATTGATTGCTTTCAAGATTTATATCCTAATGATGATGATTTTGCTGCTGCTTATAAAGTTTGTCTTGCTTTTAAGAATCATTTCCATAGTGAGTATGCTGACTATACATTGCAGAATGGTTCGTTACTCAGGGGAGGACAACTATGTGTTCCTAAAGGTTCCATGAGAGAAAATCTCATCCAAGAGAAACACAATGGGTGTTTGGGTGGCCATTTTGGTGTCAATAAAACCTTAGAGTTGGTTCAACATTTTTATTACTAGCCTAAGATGCAAAGAGATGTCAGGACGTATGTTGAACAATGCATGGTATGTCAAAAGGCCAAAGGTAATACCACTAATGTTGGTTTATATCAGCGACTTCCCATTCCTTCTAGGCCATGGGAGTGCATCAGTACGGATTTTGTTGTAGGTTTACCAAAGACAAAAATAGGGCATGATAGTATCTTTGTGGTTGTTGACAAATTTATTGAAATGGCTCACTTTATACCTTGCAAAACTACTAATGATGCTAGTCATATTGCTTTCCTTTTCTTTAAAGAAGTTGTCAGAATATATGGTTTCCCATCTAGTATTGTATCAGATAGAGATGTTATGTTTTTGGGTCATTTTTGGAAGACTTTGAGGAAGAAATTGGGTACTAACTTCTCTTTTGGCTCAGCTTACCATCCACAGATAGATGGGCAAATAGAAGTGGTGAATAGAACATTGGGTAATCTACTCAGATGCCTCACCAAGGAGTATGGCCAAAGCTAGGATCAACTCATCCCGCAAGCAGAGTTTGCCTACAATGACAGTGTAAACAGATCCACTAGTAAGAGTCCATTTCAGGTTGTTTATGGTATGCGTCAAAGAGGTGTTTTTGAGTTACATGATGTGAATAACTTGCAACATGTTAGTTGGACAGTAGAAGATATGGCACAATCTCTAAAAGAGATACATGAACAGGTTAAGCAGTCTTTGTAGGACACCACAACAAGAGTCAAGGCAAGGGTGGATGCTTCAAAGGGGGATGTCCAATTCTTAGTTGGATATTTTGTGATGGTACATCTCAACAATTCTAGATTGCGAAAGGGAGTTCCTACCAAGTTACAGATGAGACGAATTGGACCTTGCAGGATTTTGGCTAAGTATGGTCCAAATGCTTATAAAATTGATTTACCTGCTGATATTTCCTTGTCTCCTATCTTTAATGTTGTAGATTTGGTACCTTTCAAGGGGCAGCCTCTAGAAGACACTTAGAGAGCTTCAGACTTTTCAAATTCCCTTTCTGATCTATCTATCCCCTCTTCTTCTTCTCCCATTCCTGAACAGGTACTTGATTCCAGAATCATCAAAAAGACTAGAAAGCATGACTACCTTGAGCAATTGATCAAGTGGAAAGATAAACTAGTTTCTAAAGCCACTTGGATACCTAAAAGTGACTTCAATAAGGCTGGTATTCCTCTCTCTTTTCTGCCCAAATGAGTCACATGACTTCTTTGTCACCGGGGGAGTATGGTGCCGGAGGACCTAGCTTCATTCTCAGCTTCATTTTCATCATAGGTTTGATTTTTGTTAGTTTTAAGTTGGAAAATTGTTTAGGATGTTTTTGAATTTTTTCTAGGTTGTTTGGATGAGTTTTGAACTCATTGTTTGGTTTTGGTTTCTTGTTTTCATCTTTTGCTCAAAGTTGCCAGTTTGGTGTTGCCTAGCAAAATGATGGAAAAATGAGTTTTTTTTGTGGTTTTTGTTTTGAAAAGGTTTTAGACATGTTTTATACTTGTATTTTATGTGTGAAAAGTATTTTTAGTTGATGGTTAGTCTTGGAGGCCAATCTTGGATTTTCTAGGCACCAAAAGTTGTCATTTAGGCATCAAAATGTCAAAATTAAGTGCACTTGGACATGTACCTATCCATATAGGAGGCTAACCAACTTGGAGATGTATTTAATATCTTGTTTTAACTATTGTAAGGGTTGATCAGTTGAAGTTATGAAGCATTTTGCAAACTTGCACTAGTTTTACTTAGTTTTTCTCTAGTTTTTAGCTCCATGTGAACAGCAGTCCGTACACCAGCTATACTTGGCCATACTGTTCTTACATTTTCAAATTCTAATATGTTTTCTTAAGCTATTCCCTTTAGTGGCATCCGATTTTATCATTTTTTGAGTTTGTAGCAAAATTAGTTTGATTTGATAGTTTCACTGCCTTGTCTAGGAATTGGCAAGGATGCTTGACCAACTTGACTTCTTGGAGTCCTAAAATGTTCATGGCTTCCCAAGAACCAATTGGGCAACTTGTAAACTATGTAAATACATGTTTTGTTTTCAATAATGCAGGTGTAAGGAGTTTTGTGGCCATTGAGCCCTAGGCAAGTGTGCCATTTGGCTAGGGTCTTGAAGAAATTTGATGCTTTTCTCTCCTATAGCAAGTGCATTTAATAGTTGAATAGACTTTCCTTGATGAATAAGTTTTTATGCCAAGGCAAAGAGGCTTTCTAAGCCACGAGGAGAATGTTTTCATGTTTAGTTTGTGAAAATAATGTAAAAGATAGTGAGTCATTGTTTTAGAATCAATTTCATTTCATTAGCCTACTCTCCATCATACATTGGAGCTTGTAAGGTTGTTGTACCTCCTTCTAATTGCTTGAAAACAAGAACAAGGAGTGATTTTGATGTCATCTATGGGTTTGAAATTGCCAAGATCAATCAATGATCTTTGAGGCAAGGTTGTAATGCCAATTGGTTGTCACAGTCAACTAGGACTAAGTTTTACACTTTCTTTTGAAGTTATACATGTAATCTTCTCCTTCAAAATGATAGGTATGAAGGTCAATAAGCCATTGAAGATAGAGCCTTGTTAAGGAGCACAAAACAGACTTTTTGTGAAGAGTTCTAATAGTGAAAGTGCAGGTCATAGTGAACAAAAAAATAGTGAAAGGCAAAAATGCAGTGACAGTTAGTTGAAAGCGGATACTCCAATGCTTTGTAATTTGCTTAATGCCTTTTGTGTAGGGATAACATGATCCCTTTCTTGTCATTAAATGATAGCCATGTTCACATGTTTTGTATTGCAATTGGTTCTTATTCAAAAGTTGTGTTTGTAAAAAGCAAGATTTAATTTTGGTCTAAATAGCATGAGACATGGTAGTAATGAGGTTTCATGGTTCCCATTGAAGATTTACACTTTGCAAATTGATTCTTTCCTCCAACACCCTTCCAAACCCTCCTTTTTCACCCATTTTTGGGACAGTCATGGAGAAGGCCTGAGAGATCCTGAGACTTTGAAAATATTCAAGTTTTCACAAAAGGGTATCCATAAATGTGAATCTTTTAGTCTGGAAGTCTAATGCTTGATCAAGGTGAGCACAAAACCCCAAATGGAGGGCTAATGCCTAGTAGCCCGTTTTAGGCCTAAAACCAAGTTTTTGTCAAATCGGGTATGCAAGTAAAGGTTGCAAAGCATGAAATCCAACAAATCAAGTTGAAACAAGTGAACCTAACATGAGTTCAACCTGTTTGGTGACTTTGGCTTCATAAGTTGGTTTTGGAGCACTTGAAAGGATGTCAACAACTAGGGAGTTGGAGCCTTTGTGTAGCCAAGAAGAGTTTGACATAGGGAGGTGGAGCATGGTGAGTTGTTAATCTGCCTTTGAGCTATTTTCACTTTGACCTTGGGGACTACTCCTCAAAATAGTAAGGATCTAGCCAGTTAACAACCACCTAGCACGATCCTCCGTATCATAGTGGTATCAGAGCACAGTTACACTTGGAAAGAAGTAGCAATTTGGCAACCATGGTGACAAATGCAGAACTAGCAAAGAAAGTGGAAGACCAGGAAGAAGAAAATAGGTTACTCAGAGTGAAACTAGACCTTTTAGAGTAGAAGTTGGATGAAGTAGAAGTGAAGGAAGATGAAGCAAGCAATAAGATAGAGGGAACAAAAGGTAAGGGTAAACTATTAGCTATAGAGGATGAGACCCCTATACTAGACCCTGCGATAGAGAACGAACCCTTTTCGAAAGCCTTGAAGGCTATGAGTGGGAGAACACTAGAAGGAGTCCCACTATTTAGCGGTAAAATGGACCCAAAAGTGGTCATGGAGTGGATTGAGGGGCTTGACAACCATTTTGAGTGTGATGGTGTGACAAAGGCCCAGAAAGTGAAGGTGGCTAAGTCCAGGTTGAGAGGAGTTGCCTTAACATGGTGGAATTTCATTCAGGATGAACATGAGAAAGAGGGAAAAAGGCCCATAGCAACTTGGAAGGGAATGTTGTCAAAGATCAGAGAGGCTTACATTCCAGAGGATAAACTCAACCATAGACATGTGAAATGGGTAGAGTACCTACAAGAATATACATTTACTCTTAAGCACAAGAAAGGCCAATGTAACAAAGTAGTTGATGCTTTAAGTAGGAGATTGTTGACTATTCAGGAGATCCAAGTAAAGAGTATTGGGATTGATTTCTTTCAAGATTTATATCCTAATGATGATGATTTTGCTGCTACTTATAAAGTTTGTCTTGCTTTTAAGAATCATTTCCATAGTGAGTATGCTAACTATACATTGCAGAATGGTTTGTTATTCAGGGGAGGACAACTATGTGTTCCTAAAGGTTCCATGAGAGAAAATCTCATCCAAGAGAAACACAATGGGTGTTTGAGTGGCCATTTTGGTCTCAATAAAACCTTAGAGTTGGTTCAACGTTTTTATTACTAGCCTAAGATGCAAAGAGATGTCTGGAGATATGTTGAACAATGCATGGTATGTCAAAAGGCCAAAGGTAATAGCACTAATGTTGGTTTATATCAGCCACTTCCCATTCCTTCTAGGCCATGGGAGTGCATCAGTATGGATTTTGTTGTAGGTTTACCAAAGACAAAAACAGGGCATGACAGTATCTTTGTGGTTGTTGATAGATTTAGTAAAATGGCTCACTTTATACCTTGCAAAACTACTAATGATGCTAGTCATATTGCTACACTTTTCTTTAAAGAAGTTGTCAGAATACATGGTTTGCCATCTAGTATTGTATCAGATAGAGATGTTATGTTTTTGGGTCATTTTTGGAAGACTTTGTGGAAGAAATTGGGTACTAACTTGTCTTTTGGCTCTGCTTACCATCCACAAACAGATGGGTAAACATAAGTGGTGAATAGAACATTGGGTAATCTACTCAGATGTCTCACCAAGGAGTATGGCCAAAGCTGGGATCAGCTCATCCCGCAAGTAGAGTTTGCCTACCATGAGAGTGTAAACAGGTCCACTAGTAAGAGTCCATTTTAGGTTGTTTATGGTATGCATCTAAGAGGTGTTTTTGTGTTACATGATGTGACTAACTTGCAACATGTTAGTGGGACAACAGAAGATATGGCACAATCTCTAAAAGAGATACATGAACAGGTTAAGCTGTCTTTGCAGGACACCACAAAAAGAGTCAAGGCAAGGGTGGATGCTTCAAAGAGGGATGTCCAATTGTTAGTTGGAGATTTTGTGATGGTACATCTCAACAATTCTAGATTGCAAAAGGGAGTTCCTACCAAGTTACAGATGAGACGAATTGGACCTTGCAAGATTTTGGCTAAGTATGGTCCAAATGCTTATAAAATTGATTTACCTGCTGATGTTTCCTTGTCTCCTATCTTTAATGTTGTAGATTTGGTACCTTTCAAGGGGCAGCCTCTAGACGAGACTCAAAGAGCTTCAGACATTTCAAATTCCCTTTCTGATCTATCTATCCCCTCTTCTTCTTCTCCCATTCTTGAATAGGTACTTGATTCCAGAATCATCAAAAAGACTAGAAAGCATGACTAACTTGACCATTTGATCAAGTGGAAAGATCAACCAGTTTTTGAAGCCACTTGGATACCTAAAAGTGACTTCAATAAGGTTGGTATTCCTCTCTCTTTTCTGCCCAAATGAGTCACATGACTTCTTTGTCACTGGGGGAGTATGGTGCAGGAGCACCTAGCTTCATTCTCGGCTTCATTTTCATCATAGGTTTGATTTTTGTTAGTTTTAAATTGGAAAGTTGTTTAGGATATTTTTGAATTTGTTCTAGGTTGTTTGGATGAGTTTTGAACTCATTGTCTAGCTTTGGTTTCTTGTTTTCATCTTTTGCTCAAAGTTGCCAGTTTGTTGTTCCCTAGCAAAATGATGGAAAAATGAGTTTTTTTTGTGGTTTTTGTTTTGAAAAGGTTTTAGACATGTTTTAAACTTGGGTTTTATGTGTGAGAATTATTTTTAGTTGATGGTTAGACTTGAAGGCCAATTTTGCATTTTCTAGGCACCAAAAGTTGTCATTTAGGCATCAAAATGTGAAAATTAAGTGCCCTTGGACATGTACCTATCCATATAGGAGGCTAACCAACTTGGAGGCTTATTTAATATCTTTTTTTAACTATTGTAAGGGTTGATCAGTTGAAGTTATGAAGCATTTTGTAAACTTGCACTAGTTTTACTTGGTTTTTCTCTAGTTTATAGCTCCATGTGAACAGCAGTCTGTACACCAGCTGTACTTGGCCATATTGTTCTTGCATTTTCATATTCTAATATGATTTATTAAGCTATTCCCTTTGGTGGCATCTGATTTTATCAAGTTTTGAGTTTGTAGCAAAATTAGTTTGATTTGACAGTTTCACTACCTTGTCTAGGAATTAGCAAGGATGCTTGACCAACTTGGCTTCTTGGAGTCCTAAAATGTTCACGGCTTCCCAAGAACCAATTGGTCAACTTGTAAACTATGTAAATACATGTTTTGTTTTCAAAAATGCAGGTGTAAGGAGTTTTGTGGCCATTGAGCCCTAGGCAAGTGTTCCATTTGGCTAGGGTCTTGAAGAAATTTGATGCTTTGCTCTCCTATAGCAAGTGCATTTAATAGTTGAACAGACTTGCCTTGATGAATAAGTTTTTATGCCAAGGAAAAGATGATTTATAAGCCATGAGGAGAATGTTTTCATGTTTAGTTTGTGAAAATAATGTAAAAGACAGTGAGTCACTATTTTAGAGTCAATTTCCTTTCATTAGCCTACTCTCCATCATACATTGGAGCTTGTAAGGTTGCTGTACCTCCTTCTAATTGCTTACAAACAAGAACAAGGAGTTATTTTGATTTTATCTATGGGTTTGAAGTTGCCAAGATCAATCAATGATCTTTGAGGCAAGGTTGTAATGCCAATTGGCTGTCACAGTCAACTAGGACTGAGTTTTACACTTTCTTTTGAAGTCATACATGTATTCTTCTCCTTCAAAATGATAGGTATGAAGGTCAATAAGCCATTGAAGATAGAGCCTTGTTAAGGAGCACAAAATAGAGTTTTTGTGAAGATTTCTAATAGTGAAAGTGCAGGTCATAGTGAGCAAAAAAATAGTGAAAGGCAAAAATGCAGTGACAGTTAGTTGATAGCGGATACTCCAATGCTTTCTAATTTTCTAAATGCCTTTTGTGCAAGGCTAATATGATCCCTTTATTGTCATTAAATGATATCCATGTTCACATGTTTTGTATTGCAATTGGTTCTCATGGAAAAGTTGTGTTTGTAAAAAGCAAGATTGAAAAGTTGTCAATGTTGCTCACTCCCTATGAGCATTTTTGTAAATTCTTGTTCTCCAACCCTTTGAGGGTGAAAAACTACTTAATTTTGGTCTAAATAGCATCAGACATGATAGTAATGTGGTTTCATGGTTCCCTTTGAAGATTTACACTTTGCAAATTGATTCTTGCCTCCAAAACCCTTCCAAACCCTCCTTTTTCATCCATTTTTGGGATAGTAATGGAGAAGGCCTAAGAGACCTTGAGACTTTGAAAATCTTTAATTTTTCCCAAAAGGGTATCCATAAATGTGAAGCTTTTAGTCTGGAAGTCCAACGCTTGAGCAGGGTGAGCACAAAACCCCAAATGGAGGGCTAATGCCTAGTAGCCCGTTTTTGGCCTAAAACCAAGTTTTTGTCAAATCGGGTATGCAAGTGAAGGTTGCAAAGCATGAAATCCAACAAATCAAGTTGAAACAGGAGAACCTAACATGAATTCAACCTATTTGGTGAGTTTGGCTTCATAAGTTGGTTTTGGAGCACTTGAAAGGATGTCAACAACTAGGGAGTTGGAGCCTTCGAGTAGCCAAGAAGAGTTTGACATAGGGAGGTGGAGCATGTTGAGTTGTTAGACTGCCTTTGAGCTATTTTCACTCTATCTTTGGGAACTACACCTCAAAATAGTAAGGATCTAGCCACCTAACAACCACCTAGCACTATCATCCCTATCATGGCATCATCCTGCAATGCCACAGTCCTTAATCTCCATTTCTCTTTCATCATGAGATTGTGAGAGCCATCTAATTTACTCATCCATTATGTGTATCTTTTCATAGTTCTCCCAATCTTTTCATTATCCTTCGAGCATGTTTTCCGCATAGGTCATAACACCTCCATCTATTTGAAACGCATGCAAATTCATGGGACTTTTAGTTTCTCATTATTTAATTATGGAAAGATAATCCAAAATATCTAGGTCATACTTAGGGAAATTAAAATCCAGAGAAATATTAAAAAGGGGGACCCAACCATAATACAAAACACATAGTATTTTTGGAAAAATTAAAAGGTCCATAGGAGATAACATCTAGGAAAAGAAAGTGGTCCTCTTTTGATGATGGAATAGACGCTCAAGCTTAAAATGAAAAAGGTAATGTGAGTTTATAACAAGATTGAAGTTTAAAACCAAAAAATCACTCGGGAACATATAATCCTGAAAACCCTAAACCCTGAGGGCATAAACAGAGAACAACAGTGGTTGAAAATGACAAAAATCATTATCAAGGACAACAAATTTTGCATAGTCATTATCAAGATTATCACCTAAGAAACACAACTCGCGGTCGAGGATAGGACTATCCTGAATCTCTAAAAGACAAAAAGGGAAAAAAAATAAAGATATATCAGTGATCGTGGATCAAAGAGATCTATAGCCCAAACAAGTAAGGGAAAGGGGGAAACCGGAACAACAATCCTTGAAAAATTAAAAAAACAAAAGAAAGGAAAGATAGACAGTACAAAAAAATAGTAAGACAAAGAAGGGAGGCCATATCTCTCAAACAGAAAGATGGATTGTGATTTGTGAAGGCACAACACAATAGTCTTTTAAACTCAATGTTGATATGATAGCCACAAAATATGAAACCCTAAAATTTTACAATTCGTTCAAATTTTAATCATTCTCGAGAACACTATATGCAATGCAAGTTTGGTAATAAATTCTTTGATAGATGCAAAAGTTGGTATAGAAGGCTATAATACTATATAATAGTTGGTACATAATTATTTATATCATGCAAGATTGGCTAAATATTGTAGACACATAATATAGTCTAGGTACTTCATGAAGTTAAATGATAGATCAACTATCAAATAATAAAGATATTTTATCAAAGGATAAATTGACAATACATAATTGAGATTAGAAATTAGTAGTCCTTCATTAAATAGGCCAGTGTGAGAACATGATTGCATAATGCTATTATATTTATATTAATCTTATGTCTTGGCATTACCATAATAATAAGTATTAAATTTAACCTAGGAAACAAGTAAATGTGATAGGATAAGACCATGTGACAATTAACAACTCTTGAAATATACCTATGACCTATATGTACCATAGGAAAATTTAAGTAGCGTGTGTGACGAGGACCTTGGTAAAAAACTAGTTAGGTAAAACACTTTTTGGGGACAAAAAATAATCAATACGAGATATATCAGATCATCTTAACCAAGACATAACAATTAAAGAAATGGAAAAAATCATTTGCTAATAATTGGATAAGAGTAAGTATATATTATATTTATATTAAGATTTTACCAATCTAATTAATGTATGATCTGTGTTGTATCAATTATAAGAAAAATTGAAATGATAGAATTTTGCGTTCATATTGTTCTCAAACTTGGATTTATTAGCATTTTATTAATGGTAACCAGAGCCAAGACAGAAAACAAAGCCACAAGTAGGCTTCTGATCAATGAGATCACTAGTCCAATCTGAGTCAGTGTAGCCAACAATGTGAGGTTCTCGTAATGTATAGTGAATGCCATGAGAATTAGAGCCCTGAATGTACCACAAAATACATTTGGCTTCTTGCCAATGACTCTCATGAGGATCATGGGAGAATCGAGAGACAAGGCCAACCACAAAGGAAATATCAGGATGGGTGTGAGTTAGGTACAACAAACTGCCAACCAACTGACTGTAAAGTGTAGAATGTACTGAAGGAGTGGGACAAGTAGTGATCAAAACAACCCCTGATTGAAATGGAGTGGGAATAGGATTGCAATAAAGCATGTTGAAGCGATGAAGCATGTCAAGAGCATACTTCTTCTAGTAAATGTAGAGCCCATCAGAAGACTGAATCACCTGAAAACCAAGGAAATAGTGCAGAAGACCAAGATCTATCATCTCAAAATGATCCATCAAGGCTCGCTGGGTATGATGAACCATAAAGGATGAGCTACCTCTGATGAGGAGATCATCAATATATAGCATAAGAATCAGGATCTCACCTTCAAGAATCTTGATGTACACTGTGTGATCAGAATCACTATGGGTGAACCTAGTGGAGAGCAAGAAAGAATCCATCTTCTCATACCAAGCCCAATGGGCCTGTTTGAGATCATACAATGAATGCTGAAGTCTGCAAACCAAAGAACTATCCTGCACAAATCCCTGAGGCTGCTCCATGTATATTTCCTCCTGTAGGTCCCCATGTAAGAAGGCACTCTTCACATCCATCTAAAAAATAGGCAATCCTCGAGAAGCTACAAGAGATAGTACAAAGCGAATGGAGTACATCTTGGTGATAGGGGAAAATATCTTAGAGTAATCAATACCCTCAAATTGTGAGAAACTATTCACAACAAGATGTGCTTTACACTTATCAATGGAACCATCAGCAACATACTTAGTGCAATACAACCAGCAGCACCTAACCATCTTTCTACCCTTAGGAAGAGGACAAAGATCCCAAGTATGATTCCTCATCAAAGAAGAATACTCCTCCTCCATAGCACAATCCCACTCTGGGTGTCCTATAGCCTCTAAAAAATTCTGAGGATCATCTCAAATGGCATGACTCAAAAGAATAGAACCAACAGTGTGAGAACGGGTGCGACGAGTATCTGAAGGATCCCCAGGCAGAAAACCTACCGCCTCAATAGTAAGGCAAGTCCACTTGGGCATCTGAGGTGGAGCAGGTAGAGGTGGGGATGGTGGATCATCAGCATCATCATTAGAATCATCCTGAAAATAATCTGGAAGAGATACAGTGGGAGGAGTAGGTAGAGGAGTAGACATTGGAGTCAGGGTATCTATTGTGGGAAGATGCTCATCAAACTGAACATCCCATTGAAATAGGACCTCTCTATAGTCAAGATCAAACAACCTATACGCCTTAACACATCCTCACAGTAGCCAACAAAAATGAGAGATCAGTTCTTCTGCTCCATGGCTTTCCTCTATGCGTCAGTGATAAAAGCCCATGCCTCACTACCAAATACTCAGAAAAAAGAAACATCAGGCTTGTCATGAGACCAAGCCTCCTCAGGAGTCATATGTCGAATAGCCTTGTGAGGCATCCAATTTTGAATATAGTTGGCACAATTGACTGTCTCAGCCCAAAATGATGAATCCATGGACCTAAAATGAATCATACAATTCGCCATCTCCCGTAAAGTTCTGTTCTTCCGTTCAATGACACCATTCTATTGAGGGGTGTAGGGAACAGTAAACCGATGCTGCAAACCATGCTCAGTGCAAAAATATTTGAAACCCTGATTTATATACTCCCCCCATTATTTGCACGTATCCGCCAAATAGAAAAAATTGACTGCTTCTCTACAAACATCTTGAAGATTCGAAATGAATCAAAGACATCAGACTTGTACTTAAGAAAGTACACCCATGTGCTTCTAGAGAAGTCATCAATGAAAGTGAGTACATACTTGGCATCGAAAAAAAGAGTGGGAAATGACATGAGATCACTATGAATCAACTCTAAGGGTGCTAAAGCACGAGGAGCTCTTCCCTTTGGAAAGGGATCTCTATGGTGCTTGTCAAGCACACAACCATGACAAACACCATCAGTATAGGAAATCAGTGGGAGCCCAAGAACAAGTTCCTGTGTACTCATTTGCTGAAGATATTTGTAATTGACATGGCCCAAGCGCTCATGCCAAAGCTTACTCACTGAATCTGCATGCGCTATAAGAGATGAACCTGCACCTACAGAGTGCTCAAATCCATCAAATCTATATAGACGAGATGTAGTATCCACACTCCTAGTGGCCACAACCAAATCAGAGTCATGGAGGTCCCAAATAACCACATCATGTGGTGAGAAATCAACTATCTTACCAGAACCAGAATGGTAAATATAATAAGTGGACAAGAGGTTTGTCGAGATGTCAAGGACAACTAAAATATCCTGTAGAGTACGCCCATCCAAAGAGACCGAACCTGAAACCAAGACTGAAAGTTGAACTGAGTCAGCCATTGCAATCTGTGAAGTACCACAAGAGGCAAGAGAAGTAACCAACTATTGAGTGTGAGTCATATTGTAAGAAGCACTAGAATCTAGTATCCATGTGGATCCATAGGTTGAGGCTCGAACAGTGAGAGCATGACCTTTCCCTATGGAAGGAGAAGATGCCTGAGGTGAGGAGATGTGATGTTGCAGCATGGCTTCCTCTAAAGCCTATAAACATTTCCAACACCTAGAAACTAGATGTCCTTCTTTGCCACAAAAACTACAAGTGTCTCCTGATTTCTTCTTAGTCTTGGAGGAAGACTCACCAAACTGTGAAGATTTCCCATGTTTGGGAGGAAATGGTGGTTTAGACTTAGACTTAGGAGTAGGCTTCGAGGGATTCTCACTACCTATAGAGGGCTTCTTTGGCTTCGATTTCTACTTTTGTTTCTCCTTAGAGGATTGAGAAACCAATGATAGGTAGGCATGTTGAAACAAGCACCCAAGCCATCCATGGTGGAGTAGAAAGCAGAGACAAAAAATTGAAACTGACCTTGAAGCTTTGAAAGAATCAAGTGAATGGACTCTGTGTCTATCTTGATCTTGCCACATCCCTGAAGAACAGATCTGGTAGTCTTGAACTTGTTCAAAAAATCATCAATGGTAGGAAAGGAATCAGGTGACAAGGAAACCAACTCTGCCTCAATCTGCAATGCCTAAATCTCATTGACCCTCCCGCAGAGAGACTCAAACTTCAACCACATAGCCCAAGAAGTGAGAAACTCATCAAGGTGAAATAGAAGACTATCAGAGACATGCAAGGAGAGGAAACACATGGCCTCATCTATCTTGTTCCTATGTTGAAGAAGCTCATAAGGATGCTGCAATACAGGCTGAACTTCATCCAAATAAGATGACAACCCTCATGCCCAAAGAATCCTAGTGATGTGAGGCTTACAGATGTGATAGTTGTGTGAATTCAACAACTCAACTGAAGGATCTGCCATGAGAACATAACTCTGCACCTGCACCTGCTTGTTGTTTTCTTTTTATTATTTGATCTTTCAAAATAGATAGAAGATGAAGAAGGGTTTGTTTGTTTTGAGAGTCATAGTATTCTTGATTTCTGATATAAATGACAGAAAGCGAGAAAGAAAACCTTCCATAGTGAATAAACCCAAACCCTAGTACATACTGATGAGAAGGAAGTAGTGCGTAAGCAAAAAAACATCAAACTGGTATCTCATGTACCTGATGAAAATTTTGAGAAAAAAGATCATATATCTGAATAGAGCATGCTGAGATATTTCCAACGCCTATTCATTTTTGAAAAATGAAGTTCGTTTGCCCAATCTACGGCCCCAGAAATGCAGAAAAGAGGCCCAAATTTGACTGGAAAAAATATATTCAAACAATAGATTCGAAAAAAATATCCAACACCACGAGGTCCGACTCAGAACCAGCTTTCTGATGCCTATTCATTTTTCAAAAAATGACTCTTAATGTGCAAGATATGGCCAAAAAATGAACCCCCCCTCAAAAAAGCAAGAGGGTGGTGGTCCGGTGGAGGGTCCAACTAGAGGTGGCGCACAAGCAGTGCTCTGACGGTACTCCAAGGAGGACCGACGGAGTGACAGGCACTGGAGGAGGTGACCGGATGGTGGGGGTGGAGCCATGGCACTGCTAGTTGGTTTGAGCGGTAGGTCTGCTGGTGAGACCAGCAAGTGGTCGGAGGGCTGGCAAGGGCCGGCGGGGCTGGTAGACAACCGGTGGGAGGCTGGGGGGCTGGCGGGGGTTGACGAGGGCCAAACTGACAGGTCTGACAGGGACCGGATTGTCAGGTCTCGTACGCGGCAAAAATCGCAACCCAAAAAAAAATTTTGAAACCCTTTTTTTGATTTTTTTTCTCGCCTTTTGGGTTTTTGATTTTTTTTTGTAACAATTTTTTTTTTTGAAAAAATAAAAAATCGGCCTACATGCTGTAAAAAGGCAAAAAAAATATTTTTTTTTGAAATTTATTTCTTGATTTGCATACGAGGCCATATGGCCTCGTTTTAGAAAGAAATCACCCTCAGATGGTCAGGAGTCAAAACTAAGCAACTTTTATATGACTATAAACGTATTTGGGCTTTCTGAGCACGATGGTGAGGCCCGCTTAGGCCCAAAGTGCTCAGAAAAGAAAAAAAAAAGAAAAAAACCTATCCCTAAGTACAAAAAAACTTTCTGAAAACCCAGATCTGCTTCCAATGCAAAAATTATCAAAAAATAAGAATAGAGAGCTACAAATCTAAGCTCTAATACCATGTGAGAGTTGACAATTACACCCCCATAAGATCTTGAAGATCTTCTGTAAGCTGAATAATCTGTTACAAGGAGAAGTAAGGAAGCAAAATAATCTAAAGAACAAAAACACAGGAAAATATGCTCAAAAGATGAGAGCTCAATATTCACCAAAAAATGTTTTGTGATAATGATACAAAGAAAATAAAATTAACCTTTAATAGGTCAAGAAACCCTAAAAAGGGAAACCCTTGGCTTGCACATAATAATTAATTAATTATTATGGGCCTAATGTTAGCTTAAGTGTAAAAAGATAATAGGGAACTTAAAGAATTAAACAAATAGTGTTTAATTAATCAAGTAAAGACCCAATTACTCTAACATATATATCAATCAATCCTATTTTTTTGTGGAGTCGGAAACACCGGAACAAGGGTCTAACTATGGCAAACCTCTAAAAAATAGCTGCAAGATTTTCCTTTCTATTTTCTATGTAGGTTGCCAAGAAGAATTATTTTGTTGGATATTTTATTTATGGAATTTAATATATCTTTTTTTCCTTTCCTTTATCTTTTTTACTTAATATTTATAGTCATTGTACTTCCTACTATATGCTCATCTTATTTAAAAAAATTAAAAAATATTAAAATATTAATCTTCACTTTCTACATGATACTTTGTACTCTGTTTATATAGGAAGCTAGTGCGTCTCATTGTTGTCCACAGCTAGAATGTACTACCCTAGATAAAGAGATAACATTACTCAAAAAGTATTTGTGACTTCCTCTTTTAGATTTTATACTTAGACTATAAAATCTATGAGATACTTGATAGTTTTAGGCTTTGTACTAATCCTAAGTCGAGAGGTTGATTAGTGAATCCCTAAGAAGTTGTTATCTACTTATTGAAGTGATTCTCATTCTCCCCTATACATATATAATTATCAAGAATTTTATATATCCTTCGTTAGATGATTTCAAGGAATTATTCTAGTGTAGTGATGAGAGGACAAGCTTGTGTTATCCTAGTTTACAATATTTTGTTAATATTAAAAGTATTGGCCATCTTAGAACTCTATTAAGAGTTTATCTCATTTGCCTAATTAGTATTTTTTCTCTTTATGCTTCATGTCATTTTAATCCATTTGAAAAAGGGTAATTTTCATAGTTGTAGTAATTTCAATAGCCTTGAGTTTTATTTTCTCTTTGATTTTATAAACTTTGTTAAGATATACTATATAAATTACAAACATTTTAGATATCCCAAATGATGTTTATCTTGCAAGTTGAAAAGTATAGAAAATTCACAAAATGTTAAAATGGAGTAATTTATAGATCAAAATAATTCACTTCATGATTTTTCAAGTTTGAACTTAATAGTCACCTAATGTCTCTAGAATCCATGTTTTACTCTTGATTGAGAGTTTGTTTTATTCTTGTCTGATCATGATAACTTTACACTTGATTACTTGAAGTATCAAAAATATCAACCGCTCAAACTTTATGTAGATTTGTTATTCTTATTAACCAAAATTCTATAGCCGAGAGAATGGATGACTTATCCTTAGGTAATCCTTTGGGGTCTTCTTTGACTAATACTCCCAAGGATCCCTACTTGACTGTGGATATAGAATTATACCTTCCTATCTTAAAGGTCATGAGTGAACCTTTCCTTCGATAAGGAATCCTCCCTACCAATAAAATTAATATTACTTTAAGATCTTATTTGATTTCTATGGCTAAGGATCCTTTAACATTTGAGTATATAAAGGTAGATCTTTCCACCCCAAAATGAGTAAACTGCAATCTAGACAACTAAACCTTCATACTCAGAAAGCCGATATTCCAAGAATCCTCTAAGAATGATAATATCAATATTGGAATTGCATCAGGTCTTTATCATGACTTCGTAAATTGTGATATTAACACTATTTTGATTAAAAATTTATATTAAATTTTTATGTAATGTAAGAGCCTGTCCGCATAATTATTTGCTCCGTGCAAGAATCAAATACTGCCGTTGCCTTCAGGAATGTTGCCCTGCTCTCTTCGTCGCAAATATAATAGGTATAATCATCAACAAGCAAACAGAACATGTTGTTGCATGCTATTTCTACTCTATAGGAATCATCACTAGCGTGATAAAAATCTCCATTTCCTTCCAATACCCATATGTGATCCATCTTAGTGTTAATCTCACAAGGCTTCTTCAAACGCCAATTTCACTCCATGGTTGCAGTCCATTTATGCGTTTTTAAATAAACTAAGATATTTACTTAACAAAATTGCACTCAAAAGGCACTATCGAACAATTTAGTTCAAGTCTAGTTATTCCTTTGCGAAGTCTTGGATTAATTTCATCAGTAGAGAATTTTCATCGGGGAGATTTCGCCAAACGCCAATTTCCATCTCCATGGCTAGTTCTTCGTTTTTTCCTACTCGGCGAAATGAATGTTCTAATATACCTCGATCAGCATTTAGTGTGACGTTTCAATTAAGGATGCGATCTCACGTTTCAATGTGGCAGTCTTGCTACTCTCCGATTCAATGCAGGATACGACCTTTTGAAAAAATTATATTACATCCCATCAAAGTAGTAAAATGAAACCACCAATTCTTGTGAATCATCTTCCCCCCTCCAATGTTTTATGCTTTTTGTTCACCTCTAATATATTCAAAGTTGTTGGAGCTGTATCTAATTCTTCACCTATTATCTCAATGTATTCTCATCCACATTTTTATGCTCTTTTGGACCATGTATTCGATTATTATATTTTAATGAAAATATCCTAACAATTAAATTTCTTGTTAGGATTTTATCCTTACACATTCCGTTTGGAAGAAATTCAATATTGTTGGAGTATTAGGGTTTATAGCTAAGCTCTTCTAACGATGTCCTATGGATAGAATAGTTTCTCTAATTGGATCATTTTTGGAGATACTAAATAGTTCAAATCATTTTTTTCATTATAGCTACCCAATGTCTACGATGGTATTTCTATTAATTATACACCATTTTCTTAGCATTTTAACTTGGGCTTAGAGATGAGTTGACTATAAGAGATTTATCTTTGGAATAAAATGTTCAATAAGATTTTCTTGTTTCAAGTATGACTGATTAAAAAATATGTGCTAAAACATAAGAGATAAATGCAATTGCTTAAGCAGAATTGATAAGTGGTCTCTCCTAAATTTTTCATTTTAGTATATCAACCTCTATAAACTTTATAAATGGTGACACCACCCCCACAAAAAATTCCTATTATCCAATGTGGCTTACATACTTTGAGAGGTACATATTTTAATTCTATAAAGGAACCTTTCTAGTTGAGACCAATAAAAATGCCCCTATTTAGATGTTCATTCTTCTCCTACCTATCTATTATAGGATCCTTTCCAATGTTAGAATTACAATTCCTAACAAGGCTGTCACAATCAAGCAACTAATACTCATATCTTGTCATTCCATCATCTATTCTAATATTTTAAATAAATGTATAGAATTTAATTACATTAAATCATAAATTACGAAAAAACATGCTAAATGATTTAGTATATTATAGTCTTCCCTAGCTAGAAACATAGTTTTTAATAGTTTGGGCTATAAAGTAATAGATATCCCGTTTTTTACTCCTACTAAATTAGAATTATGAAGCTTCCGAACTCATATTTTTTACTCCTACTAAATTAGAATTACGAAGTTTCCAAACTTAATATAGATATAAAATACTATTAGGTTAACATTTTGGTTATTTAAAAAAAAACACTATTACTCCATGAACCTAAATAACAATATAATTACAATGTATAAACTTGTCCTCCAAATAAGAGATTAGTGGAAGTGGGAGTATTCCAAGTGCTAGGGTTTCAAGTGGAGAAGATGTTGCATGGGAGGCAGATGAGGAGGATGGTGATGGAAAAACGGAGGATGTCTTAGTCGCATAGGAGGAAGTTTTGCCAAAATGCTGTTGTATTTTACTCATAAGAATGCACAAAATGGTTCTAGTATTGATTAATTAGCTTCCTATGCTTAACTAGGAGCGAACTAGGTTTTCTAGAAATGAACAATAATTAATAAGAATGCCTCTGATTTTCAAATATGGTGCCACCAAACTAGGAACATTGAGTGGGAAAAATGAAGTCTGAAATTTAGCTATTTTTAGAAACTTTATTGAAAAAATTGAATTCAATTTTTAGAGGGAAAATGTTGGTCAAGAATTTGCAAAACTAACTACAAATCTTCCACTTCTGGTGTCTTTGTATACTTTATCTTTATTATCATATTTTTAACAAAGGACCAAGACTTCTTATTGGCTTCAACTAATTCAAGCAACTTTAATTGCATTGTCTCCAGGTGCCTCTTTGTAGACATCATCTCTTGATGACCTATGCAGAACAATTGTTGTGTGTTTTATCTTTAAAAAATTGAATGACCTCTACATTGCCTTCCCAATCTGCATCAATAAACACATCCAAAGAGAAATTTCCTTTATAAGGATATCACAAACCATAATCTACTGTGCCTTTTAGGTACGAGGATATCCTTTTCACCGCTACCAAGTGAGTCTCCTTGGGATCCTTTTGAAATATAGCAAGCAATCCAACAACATGTGCAATATCTGTTCTGTTATGAATGACATAATGCATTTTACCAATCAAAGACTTGTATTATTTCTCATCCACAGATGGCGCGTCATCTTGTTTAGACAACTTGCAGCATGTCACCATTGGAGTACCAACTGATTTAGAATCTTCCATGCCAAATGTTTTCAACACCTCCTTGACATACTTACTCTAATAGATAAAAATTCCAACATCCAACTGCTAGACCCATAACCCAATAAAAAAATTAATATATGCAATCAGAGACATCTGAAATTCCTTTTTTATCTCCTCGAAAAAATTCATGCATAGGTCATCCTTACCATCGAAGATAATTTCATCCACAAATACTTCATCTATCAATAATTTATCTCCACCAGTCTTTAGATATATTTTACTGTCCTTACTGGTACACTAGAATCCTATCTATGACTGTAGGTCTAGTCATCGCAGTAGCAGAGGTGATGGTGATGATTAAGATCATCTGATGGAACTTGAGGCATTACTAGCTAGAAGTAATTCCCTAGAGGAATAGATAAATATAAAGTTAAATTACCGTTGAAGTGTTTCTTTTGTAGTAAGATTGGACACATAGCAACTAACTTCCCTAACACTCATAAGAAAGATAAGTTTAGGAGATTCAAAGGAAAAAGAAAGAAACATTGTTATGTTGTAGTGGATGAAGGTGTGACCGATGATGAATCAAAAGAAGATGACAATGAGGAGATAGTATTTGTTGTTGTGAAGGAGGATCTGACTGATGAGAAGGCTTTGGTGTTTCATAAGGATAAAAATGATGAATGGATAATAGATAGTGGTTTCTCACACCACATGATCGGTGACAAAATTAAGTTCACGTCCCTTGAAGAGTTTGATGGAGCTATTGTAGGATTTGGTAATAACTCTCCCTTCATGGTTAAAGGTAAAGGATCAATTTCATTAAATAGGAAGAGTAATGAAGATGATGTCTTTTGGGTTGAAGGACTAAAACATAACCTCTTGAGTGTTGGACAACTTAATGGTAAGAGATATCTACTTGAATTCAAAAGAGGAGTGTGCAAGATTCTTGGAAATAATGGAGAATTGATTGTTTGGTCATGAAGATTGAAGATAGCTGGCTATGGCACAAGAGATTTTGTCATGTCAATTTTGACAATTTGATTAAAGCTAGTAAGTCAAGTATTGTCAGAGGTTTTCCCCATCTTATCAAACTAGACAATGTGTTATGCAAGGGTTGTTAGATGGGTAAGATGACCTTTGTATCCTTTAACAGTATGTCTTTTTCTTCAGAGAATATTCTTGATTTGGTTCATATTGATCTTTGTGGTCCTATGAGGACTAGCAACTATTTTGGTGATAATTATTTTATGTTCTTTAGTAATGATCATTCCAAAATAATGTGGCTACCTTTTCTGAGAGAAAAGTCTAATTCTTTTAGTAACTTTTAAATCATTTAAATCACTTGTTGAGAAAGATACTAGGAAGAATCTAAAATCTTTGAGATCTGACTGGGGAGGTGAATTTACCTCTCATGAGTTTGTAAAGTTCTGTGATAAACATGGAATTAAGAGGTAGATGTTAGCTCCTAGAACTGCACAACAAAACGGGATAGCAAAGAAAATGAATAGAATAGTTGTTGAAATTGCTAGAACCATGTTGATTTATGTTGAAGTACCAAAGATGTTTTGGAGAGAAGCAGTTAGCACTGTTGTCTATACTTTGAATAGAGTACTTGTCAAAAAAGTTAATAACTAAACACCTTATGAATTATGGCATGGAAAGACTACTAGTGTAAGCTATTTCAAAATATTGGGGAGAATGTTATATTAAGAGAGATGATTAAAATGAAAAATTTGATGGTAAGTGTGATGAAGGCATTTTTATTGGTTACTCTACAAAGAGTAAGGAATTTGAATGTTATAACAAGAGAACTAAGAAGATCATTGAGAGTGATAATGTGAAGATAGATGAACTCCTTAAGAAATGTGGTGAGTCCAACAACTATGATAGCAATTCATAAACCTAGAGGATCTGATTAATACTAAGAGGGGGGTGAATCATTATTAACAAAAACTAAAACTTTCGACACCAAAACAGACTTATCTCATATCTAAAAATATTCAACACATAAACCAAATATTCATAACAGATTTCCTTATCAGATCTAGATAATCATTTCCTCTTATGCAAACTTATTAATCAGATCAGCCATGAATTTAATATCATATCAACAAACACAGTTACCAACTTATTAACTAATCAGAATGCTCAATCAATCATATAATCATCAATACCGGTAACCACTTGAAGATCTTTGATAAACAAACATAAACTCTCTTTTCCAATTATCAGAAATAAAACATGAATATCACAAGAAAAGAATACCACACATGAACATCATGTTTTTCATGTGGAAACCCAAGTAGGGAAAAACCACAGTGGGAATTAGTACCCACAAATAGTTTGCACTCTTTCAGAATGTTCCTTGTTAGGAGCCAAGCCCACTTAGAAGCTTATAATGATGCCATGTTAGGAGAAGACCCTGTTAAGAGTCACCCAGTGATGAGATTTACCTCAACCCTATTAGAAGCTTTGATTTTTTAGGATCAACCTCTCAAGAGGATTTAGAACTCAGATATTGAGTCACCCTATTAGGGGATTTTACAATGTGAGGCTTGTTAGGACCTACCCGGTTAAGGGATTTTAGTTGTTGTAATTATTAGACAACAACAATGAATGATTTGTGTATAGCACTCTATGACTTGCTTTATCAGATCCAATTAAGTTCTAAGTCTGCATCTCTCTGGTAGATCCTCTCACACACACTGGTTTGGCTTCTCACACTTCTCAAAATCCCCGAGAGTCCAAAACATCAACCTTGCCGACATAAATAACTTTTGCAACTAGGTCAACATAAAAACCCTAAGGCTTACTACATAGATCATTACAAATCTTTACTACTTATTACAGATCATCATAGGGATCATTAAAATCAATTACAAATCAATAAGGGTCATAAATCGTGAAAGCAAGTTGATCTAGTACATAGTCAAACCTTTAGCACATTCTGTTAAGCACTCTGGACATTCCCAAGAAATTCATTCTCTAAACGTGCCAAAATATCCTTCAAAATCACCATGCGGTTTGTGCTATGTTATCATCAACACGTGAAATTTATGTAGATCATTGCCAAACCAAAAATCTTTAACGGTTAAGAGAATTATTTACCAATCCTTAAACCATTCTTAAACCCTAGCAAAACTTCATTAGAAATTCAAAAGATGGCTTCCAATAACCATCATAGGATGCGATTCTAGTTACATACTCAAATCCATCATAAAAGCTTTTGTATCAAAGCACATGCCATGAAACATTGCTAATCACTCGATTCCATCAAAACTTATCTGCTTTACCAGTTAAGGTCCTAATTCATAGTCTTGCTAGTAAACTCTGTCAAATGGTCAAATTCTTACTCTGGCAGACTAAATCACTTAGCCAACAAGTCAATCACGAAAAACCAATTGTAAACATCATTAAGCATCAGTTAAACCCCATTTTTATCAATGACAATATAAATAATTGATCATGTCATCTTCCTCTACCAATACAGTCATCCACCGTCATGTCATCTTGATGAGTTATGCCAAACATGCCAAGGCACAAAATTATGGACAACATTATTATGGCAGCTGAAACTATCCATTCAATGCATTCATCCAAATTCCAAGGTATGATCGTTAAACTAGATGTAGCCAAGGCTTAGGATCGAGTAACGTGGAGTTTCTTAATGGAGGTACTTAGGAAATTTGGCTTTGATAAAAAATGGCTGAGATGCATAGTTCACTGTATTTCATCTGTAAATTTCTCAATAAATGTCAATGGTTCTGTGTGTGGATTCTTCCGAGCTACTAATGGGCTACGACAAGGAGATCCTTTGTCGCCCTTCCTGTTTGTTCTTATGGCATAATTGCTCAGTAGGCAAATTAAAATAAAGGTCAGGAAAGGTCTTTGGGAAGGATTCTCCATTCATGAAATATTGAATCCGGTATCACATTCACAATTTGCAGATGACACTATTCTCTTCGGTGCAGCATCAGAAAGAGAAGCTCTTGTCATCCAGAGTGTATTAGAAGAATATGAAAAGGACTTGGGGCAGAGTATGAATAAGAAAAAGTCAAGGATTTATTTCCTTAACACTAACAAGAGAACTCAGGAAAAGATAGAAAGATTGTTGCAGTTAAGCCAAGGTAGCTTTCCAATTCAATGCCTCGGGGTCGCTCTGTTTGTAGGCAAATTGGACAACAGACTTTGGGAAGAAGTAGTCAACAAATGCAAAGTCAAAACAGCCTTATGGAAGAACAAGGGGCTTTCACAGGCAGGGTGTATTTAGATTATTAAATCAGTTTTATCTACTATTCCAATTTATTACATGTCATGTTACAGAGCTCCAAATAAGGCTTTGACGACAATGGATGGTTTGCTAAAAATATTTATTTGGGAAGGATCGCAGGATGAAAGAAAGATTTTGTTGATCAACTGGGAAACTACTTGCATGCTCAAGGTGGAAGGTGGGGCTAGCCTTAGGAAGATAAATTTACAGAATTTGGCATTGGGAGTGAAACTAGCCTGGAAGATGTACAATTATCCAAAAAAAGGCTGGTGCAAGGTAATGGCTTATAAATACTTGGATTCAAATGAGCCAGAAAGAATATTCACCATGGAAAATTTGATTGGAGATTCACCAATTTGGAAGCTCATCTGGGAGAGCAGGAGGATCATAACAGATAACCTGACATGAAAAATAGGCAATTGTCGCAAGGCAAAGTTCTGGAGGGACTCATGGAACGAAGACAAAGCATTAGTTGATGAGATTGATGACCAAGACTAGATAAATGAAATGGAAGTAACTATGGGCGCTATGGTGGCAGATTATGTTCAAGAAGATTGCAGCCCAAATTCCCCAATAAGATGGAAAAGGATCAATGATATGCAGAGTGCAAACAGTGCGAAGGTGGACAATATCCTCAAAAGCAGAATTTTCTACATGATAGCTAAAAAAGATACCCTTATTTGGAATATTGCTAAATCAGGGAATTATAAGGTTAGTTTGGGTTATGAATTACAAGGAAAGAGGCAGAAAGATGGTAATTGAACTGCCACCTTATGTTGGGAGAAATGGGTGATACCCAAAGCGGGGGCATTTCTTTGGATTGCCTTGCATGGAAGAATCCTTACAAGTGACACACTAAAATTAATAGGTATAGCGAGGCCCAGTAGATGTTGCCTCTGCAAAATTGAGGAAGAATCAGCAGATCATTTATTGTACAATTGTTCTTTTTCTAGGAAGTGTTGGGATTGGCTACAGCTGCAGCTTCATAACTATATGGTTTGTAACTGTTCTTTCAAATATTTCATCTTTGCTTGGCCGACGGGGGGCAACCATTCAAAATGGGGAAGCTTGTGGATCACTAGCCCATTATTCGTGATCTTGCACTTGTGGAAGGAGACAAATAGAAGGATTTTCAAGGAGGAAGAGTTGGAGGTCACTATTTTGATCAATAAAATTCAAGTGGCTATAGAAGAAACAATCAATGGTAAGATCTTTGACAACAAATTTAAATACTATTCTAAGTGGGATATGGAGATGGAACAAGTATGGAAGCTTAAACAAAGCAGTAGCCATACCCAAGGAGTCAAATCATTAGAGGTCCCCCTATCAGATGGAAAAAAAGAACTTTGACAAAGGTAGCAAGGGAAACCCAGGATTATCTGGCTTTGGAGTGGTCATCAGAGATGAGGAGGGCAACTTAGTTGGGGTAGTATGTGACCAAGCGGGATTTGTTTCCAATAATATTGCAAAAATTGCCACTTTAGAGGAAGGGCTTAAATGGGCGACTGCTAATTGTATCACGAAGCTGGTGATTGAAGGGGACTCAAAAGTCATTCTTAGCAGGATCATCAAACAACGTTTCATGAACTGGTGGTTAAAAATTCACAGACTACCACATTCAACATACCTTCCACGAAGGCAATCAAGTAGCGGACCTCCTTGCTAATCACAAGTTAGCTAAGACTCTGCTACTAGTCTTCTCGCCTACCAATGCAGAACACAGAGATCTTCAGCAAAGATTGGTCGAGGATAGCGCTCATATTCCAAGGTTGGGAATAGGATGAAATTTATGCATTTTTTTGTTCTTAGGATAAGAGGGGTACGCTCTTATCTATTTTGTTCACGCGAGTTGGCAGAAGCATCTGTGACGTTCACATTATGGTTTTGAAATCCCATGAGAGGAAGAAGAAGGAAGTGGAAGGGGACTGGAGGGTTCTAGAATTTCCAAATCTTTTTATAGCAAAAAGAAGCTAGAGCAGAGTGCATTTTTCTAAATAAGCAAGATGGTGCATAGGCTTGGTCTAAGCTACCTCTGCCACAAGGATACCTTGGAAGCCCAATGTGAATGTCTATTTGATATAGACATCGAAGGCCAAAATGCCATTCAAGGATTGATCGACGACACATTCAGTGAGGAGAGGCACTGGTGCGACAACTATGTTTACAAGATTATCTTGTGCCTATTGGTTGGTGTTCTGTTGTTGAAGGAAGCTTGCATGGAGAAACTGGAGGGATTCATAAGAGAAGAAGATGTGAAAGCCATGGGGGGAGCAGTGTTGAAGGTGGATGAGGAATGGGCCAACATACTTGGCCCTTATTTCAACCCCGTGGCCATTCTTTCCGATGCGGAGTGTTTAGACCCAGAGGACAAAATCCAACTGGCTGCTGAAGCCCTCAGACTGAGGAAAGTCGAATTTATGCCTGAAGCATGGGAGATCTTCAGAGTTGGAGTTAAGAATGTAGATATGGGTCCGTTTAGAAGGATGATGCTAAAATAAGATGGTTAACTATCAGAAGGGAGTATTGACAAGGTGGTGACCATAAGCATGCGTGTGGCCACCATTTTAAGGCTCATGTAATCTATTTTTTAGTTTGTTTTGGTTTGAACAGTCAGCTACTAGATGTAAGCTTTTTTTTGGATAAATATAGGGCGCTATCCCCACCTTGATAGAACTTGATGAAAAAAATAAATTTATCATAAATTTTATAATTTTGATAAATATTATAACTTTAATAATTTAACTCTTTATGAATTTATAAGTTCAACAATTTTGTTTATTAATTTAATATTAAATTTAAATTTAATTTATAAACATTTAGCTAACATTATTATTTATGTTAATAATTAAATTATAAGTTAAGATGTATTATATAATGTTAATATTATTTATATTTCATTTATAATAACTTGATTAATATTAAGTTATCCATAATGATTTAGCATTTGTTACTTTATATTTTTAATAATGTAGACATCGATGTGATTAATGTGATTAATGATTTAACATTTATTACTTTATAATTCTATAATATGAATAATATAGATATTGATGTGATTAATTCCATTATGTTATCATATTTGAAACTATTAATATTAACTACAAATAACAAATTTAACAATAAGATATTTTCAATATCATCATATAATTTTTTATGGAGGTTCTTTTTTTAATAATTTCATAAAATTATTATCTTGTTTAAGTTTAGTATTAAACAAGTTGAATTTATTTTTTTTATTTTTTTTAATAAAATAAATTTAAAATTTATTTAAGCCTTTAATAAATTTAGTCTTAAATTAATTTATTAACTCAAATAAATTAATTCTAGTATTTATAATTTAAATAAAGTTATGAAGTTACTAAATTTAATACTCAATTATTAATATTAATATTCATTCAATTAATAATTTTATAATATTAATAAGTTTAAAAACTTTAGTAAACTAACTTTAATAAATTTAATAAGTATAATAATGTAATTTTAACAAATGTTATAACTTAAATAAATTTCTTTAAAAACATTTTATAATTTTAAATTTAATTAATTTGAAAATAATGATAACAATAGAACTCTAGTATAGTTTCAAAATAAAAATATAAAAGTACATTTGAAATTATAGAAAGTCAATTGCAAAATTCTCATTCCACATTCCAAAATATAAAATTTTACAAATAATTGTGGCTACCATATATTCACAAAATCTAGTGGAGAAATTATTGTGGCCACCTTAAATTCCTTCAGTATTATACAATGATACTTTCTCTCCCACAATAGTATTATATAATGATACTTTCTCTCCAACAATTAATATACTTCTATTGTTATTTATTGTCATCTTGTAAATTGTCTTAGGTAAATTGATTTGTAAAGGATACCATTTATTTATTTCTTCACCTTCTTTATCATCTTTTTCTAACTTCCAAATTTGATGATATTCTTTGTCAACCAATACTATGCCATTGTCACATCGAGCTATTTCCCAAGACGTAGTTAAACTTTTCCAACCGTCACATCATAATAGTTTTCATAAACTTTTGTTTGTACTTCTTCAGAGGCAAAATATGCAATTGGTGCGTACTTTATAGTAGTATCTGCTTCCAAGAAAGATTATAAGTTGATTGCTGGAGGAGACATAACTTGTTGCAATAAAACCAGTACATATAGTTGTTGTAACTTGTCTTACAGAAGAAAGTTACAACATCATCAAATTTCAAAGTGTTTGTACCAAAGACAAGTTACTTACAAACCTATTCCAACTTTCTTGCAAAGAACATTAAATTAAAAGAGCCGCAACTTCTTCATGAAATTTTATATTCATAGAATTCAATTGACAGGTAATTGTATTAAATTCATTTATGTGATTTTCTACAGATCCTCCTTCACTCATTTTCATATTGAACAAACGCTTCATAAGAAATACCTTATTCAAAGGTAAAGGTTTCTCGTACAACTTATCCAGTGCCTCTATTAGGGCTTCCATCATTTTTGCTTTTAATATATTGAATGCTATAGATAGTGCAAGTTACAATTGAATGATCTCCAGTTCCATTCTATCTAGAATATGCCAATCTTCATCTAACATTTTAATACGTTTCTTTGTCAAACCTTTCAATGACCACCACAGATCCTTTTGATATAGGTAACCCTCCATCTACATTTTCCATAGATAATAAATTTGATTATTGAACTTCTCGAACTTGAATTTGGTTTCTTCCATTGTCTCTAGTAAAATTTGAAAGTCCTTTCCAATTCATAGTTGCTCCTCTCAAGTTACTGTAACATATGCATAGGAGTCATATTTAGGAATGTGGAACACATATTCTATAACATCCAAAGAGATGTCAAGGATAACATTGTGGAGATGGCCCTAGACACTCCTTTCATTAGGCTTGTAATTGCATGCACATTCCATTATATAGTTGGAGATTACATTGCAATTGGGAACCCTTCTGTTGGAACAAGCCTCAAATAGACCAATGAGGTAGCATACGTAGCCCTTCCATTTTCCTTGGCCATCATTTTGAACACTCATTTAGTTCTATATGACCAATCTCATCATCTATAATGTCCCTATATGATGAGTGTAATTTAGTGGGCAAGTGGTAATAATGAAACTTATACTTCATGGCTACTACTCTTAACCCAAACATCAACAATTTTGAACTCAAAAGAGTCATATTAGAAATCATATTGAAAAAAATGACATCAAAATAATTACTATAATTGGTGATATACACTTATTAAGAAACAAAATAGACTATACGTTATAAAAGACTATAGTAAGATAATGAAAATTAAACTACAAACTGTCACTAGTCAGGGATTGGAAGATCCTTGATCACAAGATTTATTTTGAGGCTCCAAACTTATCAGGGATCAATGATTTTTTCATCTCCAATCCTTAAATCATACACAACATGAGACATGAGGGTTGAGGGTCATTACTTCCCTAGTACCCAAGAGATTATATGCTTGGAAAGGAGTTAGGGATAAGAACATCCTCGATCCCTGAGCATGGGAATTAGGGATGGTCCTATTCCCAATCCTCTAAAAAGACCAAGAAAAAGAAAAAGGGTGGTTATCAGTGATCATACCATTCTCAGTCCCCAAAAATTGGAAATGGGGATGGAGGATCCTCGATCTCCGAAGGATAGAAAGCACACAAGCAAAACAAAATAGGAAGATTGAAAAACAAGGAAACAAGGGAGTTAAGGGAATGCACATCCTTGATACTCGAAATTAGACCTAGAAGAAACTAATGCTAAAAGAAGGAAAGAGAAAAATAAAAAATGAAAACGAGAAATAAAGAGATAAAGACAAAATAAAAACTTGACCCTACACAAACTCGAGAAAGAATAGGAAAAAGAACAAAATATAAGCCCAAATGAATGAGTGAAAAATCAGACAACCAAAAATTAAACCAATGAAGAAAACAATAGAGGAAAACAAAAAAAAAGAAATGAAAGAAGCACAAACCAAAGGTTTTTCCAATATCACTCACTTGAAGAGCCAAAGAAAATTGCTCAAGAAAGAACACACAAATCATAGATTGAAGAATAGAATTCATAATTGCCAGTGAGAAACTAATAAAAAACTCTAATATATACCCTTGTGAAGGGAATTGATTAGAAATTGAGGTGAGGGAAAGAGGCAGATGTTAGGGATTAAGGACTAGGGATCTTTGAAACACACAACTGGAGGTTGGGGATAGGACCATCCTTGATTCTTGCAAGACCAATAAGGAAAACAAAGCAAGAGAAATCAAAGATTGGGGATCAAAGAGACTCAAAGTCTGAATAGGAAAGGGAAAGGGGTATCCTAAATGTGGACGATACAGGCTTCATCACATATGCAAGCACTTCAATGCATCTAATTTAAATTTAAATATTGATAACCCACCTATTTGTAGGTTTGTTGATCAACACAAGCCCTATAGGAATAGCGTGTCTTACTCCAGCATTTCTCCATTCACTTCCCTATTTTATTCTTACTCATTTGTTTTTTTTTTTTAATTCTGTAAATAAAAACACATAAAAGGAAAAAAAATAATAAAAAATAATTTAGTTAACCTGTTATATCTAGCATTTTATTTTTACAAACACCAGTTTAGTAGAGGCATTCTATGAATAGAGCAAGTGCCTTTTAGGCATCCCACCTATTTTTAAAATTTGAATTTTCATTTTTTTCTTAATTGGTAACCTTTTTCAATTTTTTGCGTGAATGACATCAGAGCAGTGTGACTGCTCTAGGTATAATTCATGTTTTTTTGGGAAATTTTTGTGTTTTCAGTATTTTCTATTTTCTGCATTCAGACCTCACTCTATTATGTAAACAGGCATTTAAATTTCCATGCAGGTGTTGAAGTGTTGTCATCTGCAGAACACCGCGAGTTCTATAGCTATAGAATTTTGTGGTATTAATGACATTTTTGAGTTATGGAGGCTTTATTCGAGCGGTCCAAGACATAATTTATGACTACTAACCTGGTTTTTTGGAGGACGTTGTGTAGAAGATCAAATTTTCACTAGAATATCTTTGTGTTTTTTGTTCTAGATAGATAACATTTGGATTTTGAGCTTAAAATTAACCACTTGCTTCCATGTCTTATTTTCATTTTTTGCTTGCATGCTTTTATATCTTTAGCGGGCTTGCCCTCTCGATTTGCCTGGCACACTAGCATAGGAATTAGTGAGAGGGGAAGACCTGAGTGAGTATGGTTAAACCCGAGCATTCCAACTCACTATAATCAAATCACCTTTTGAGATGAAAATCTCGAAGGACAGAGTTATCTAAGTTTATACTCATATCGAGCACTTTGTAGGGCCCTTGAGGTCTAAATCACGCTTGTGTGACTACTATTGTGATTTTTATTTATGGGGAAATAGGCCCCAATCATGCTTGCACATCTACAAAGGATAGTCTTCGAAAGGAAACCCTTACTAAGAGCTCTAGGAATAGAAGCCACCTGGTTCACCTTTGAAAGGTGGATAATCTTTGTACAAGGTAGATAGTAACTCCCCCAAGAGACTTTCCATATCGTGGCCCCATTAGCATTTGAAGTTGGCTAATACAGTGATGAGAATCCATTGCATTAGACTCAACAGTTGTATGCTGACTAGCTATTGGGTGTGTACTCGAGTTAGTAAGCAAAGCTTTTCCTCCTCAACCAACATCCTAGAATAGCATGTTGTGCTTGATGTCTCTATTTGAGTCAATTGCTAATGTGTTTTCTATGTATTCTTTCCAAGAGTAGAGTTAGTACATCCTAGTGTTAATCCTATGAAGATCCAGTTAATAATGAGAGGTGGGCTGAATCCGTATTAACACCAAATAAAATATTAATCTCAAATCAAACTTAAATCAGATCTGAAATGTCATAACATATATCTCAACTTCTATAATCAGATCTAACAAACTCTTAATCAGATTTCCTTAAAATATTAATCACAACCATCAATACTTTTGCCTCTTAAATAGTCATACCAATTTGATCATATACCAACTAGTCAGCCTTATCAATCTGATCAAATGCTTTTTATAACCATTTTTTATCTGTACTGGGAATCTCTGATAAACTTTAATTAAAATAACATAACAATTGTCTGAGAAATAATGCAAGAAAATATAGACAATATGAAAAGACATTCCACACACGAACACCAAGAATTTTGATGTGGAAACCCAAATGGGAAGAACCACAGTGGGAATTGGTACACAGAATAATTTTTACTCTTTTGAAGTATGCCGTGTTAGGAGCTTAGCCTAGTTAGCAGCTTACAATACACTTGGTTAAGAGTAGACTCAGTTAGGAGTCATTTGGTTAATGGATTTTCCTATCACTCCATCTAGGAGTATAATGATCTATTAGGATCAACCTTGAGAGAGGATTTTAATACCCTTTTTGAGAGCTACCCTATTAGGGGACTTAAGTCACAAAGGCGTATTAGGAGCTTCTTGGTTAAGGGAACAACAATGAAAACTGGTATGTTACTTTCCACTTTCAGATTGCTAAATTAGATCTAGTTATGCTTCAGATTCTGCAACACTCAAGAAGATCTATATCTTCTCTGGGATGGCTTAACTCATTCTCCTAATACCACCGACATAAAATATTAGTTTTGTCATCCTAAATATCCATCACAACTAAGTCAGCCACAAAAGATAATTAAATCTTCAATTTACAATACAGGTCATATCAAATCATTACCTAGATCATTACAACAAGTTACAATGCAATATCAACCTTTTATTGATCATAACTCATCACAAAAATCTGATCTATACTAAAGTCAAACTTCTAGAACATTCCACTAAACACTTTGCACATTCCCAATAAATTCTACCATCTTCTGCATCAAAAAAAAATTCAAATCATTTACGTGGGTTGTGCCATGTAACCTCCTTCATGCATATTTTTCACTGATCACCGTCATAAGAAAATTCTTTACCAGTTGAGTGAATTGATCACCGGTCCTAAAACCCTACTAAAACCCTAGTACAACTTCATCAAAACTTCAAAGCATGCCTTCCAGTAATCAACATAGGATACGGTTCCGGTCACATACACAAATCCATCATAAAATCTTATGTTTCAAACCACATATCTCCAACCATCACCAATTTCCTAAATCCATCAAAATTTCTCTTCTTTACTAGTTTAAGTCCTAATTCTCAGTCTAGTCAGTAAACCTCGTCACACTTCCAAACTCTTACTACGATAGACCAAATCACTTATCCAATAAGTCAGATATCGAAATCCATCAGTAAACATCATCAAACATTAATTGGCACTAGTGGCCATCAATGACAATACAAATAATTGGTAATGTCTTTTTCCTCTATCAATATAGTCATCAACTCAACTACATCAGTTATGCCAATCATGCCAAAATCCTATCCATCATATTCCAAGTCTTAGCCAACCTTTGTCACAATATAATCCAACTCAAACCTTATCCAAGACATAGTCCCTAGTCATCCTTACGTCACGACTTAATCATACCCCAGTCATTTCCAAGTCATCACCCTAGTCATGTCCTAGTTTTTTCCTAGTCATATGCTACTCAAATTTTGAGTCAACCTTAGTCAATTCCAAGTCACATTCAAGTCCAAATCTCACAACAAGTCAAAACTTCACCTGCCTCATGTTTCATATGCCTAAGTTGTACAAGGATCCTAAGAAGTCAATTCATCATCCAATCAAGAAAAAGAATCTCACACAAGCTCAACTCATTAGACTCTGAAAGTTTTGGTATACAAACCACAAATTCTTAATTAAACATAGGACCTTTTTACACTGATATCATGATTATACTCATGATCATAGAAATGAGTTTGATGCAAGTGACAAACTAAGAGTCTGCGCTCTACACCAAGGATCGAGCTTGTCTTTCAATACCAACTATCATCAAAAGCGGGGTGGTCGCATATCTTCATACAATTTGCAATCTCAACGTATCACTTATTGAGTCACTTGCATACCAAGGATAATATAGTCATCAAGTTCTTCTAGTTATCACTATCACCCTTCTTTTATCTTTCATCATCAACCTTTTCTAAGTACTTAGCATATCAACCAATCCTTAATCAATCATCTTTGATCAAAACAATCCTTAATCAATCATCCTTCAATCAAGTCAACCTCACACTAAGGTTTCATACCTTGTGAAGTTCTATTTAGACCTCATCCTTATTCAATTAATCATTTGGCCTTTGTTCTTAGCAAAGCATCTCCCCCAAGTACCTTTGCCTCACCTTTTGAGTCAATCAAGACTCTTATCCTATGTATTTATTTTTTTGGGGTTCATTAGTCAATCCTTAGTAAATAAAAGACTTTGATCATTATCCTAATGTCTAAATTTCACCCAACCCAGTTGTTACCTTTCTTGTGGTTTTATCAGCATCTCTCATCTAAAATCATCATCCAAGGACTAAGGTGCAATCTTAATCAAATGCTTTTCCTAATCCAAGGACCCCATCAATCATTCTATCCAACTTTATAAAAATCCAAATCATATAAAAATCCAACATCCTAGCTGAGTCCTTTCATCAAAAAATTTCTTCCAATAAATTTTCCTAAGATTATTCTTGCATGGTCAGAAATCGATCCCAAAAGAAGAAGAAGAATGAACAACAATATGGCATGTCAGACATTAGTGTCCTATATCAATACCCTACATAAGATCCTACAAAAATTGTACAACCTGACATCCAAGGTCCATAACCCCAAGAGGACCCTAACATGGTTGATCAAGATGACCTTTCCCATGAAGTGCCAAAATTTCTAGAAGATTCACACAATCAAGAAATGATGGAGAAATTCATTCAAGATAATCACAGTGGTCTTCTAAAGACTCTTATTGAAAATGGAGCTCTCCTTCCCCTTGATTTTGATAGATGTACTCTTGATAAAAAACCACAAGGAGACTTTTCTCCTACTCGCATCGTTACACCTATCCTTTAACCCTAACCAGTCATGCCCTTGCCTATCATTCAACCCCAATCAATAGAGCCAATTTTGTTTGTCCTCATGGTTTCCATCCCACCCTCTTCCTTCTTGACATCCATATCAATATCAAATTTGATCACATCTATTCTCCAACAGGCTTCTATTCCATCTTCTTCTACCCAACCACATGTCTTTATTCAACAATCCTCCAGTCCTTTCAATAATGTTGCAAATTTCATCCATGCTTCGCTTCCTCCCATCACAACATTTTGCGGATCACAACCAATTGTCACTCAAGTTCTTTCTATATCGGTCATCACATCCCACATCCCCCCTTCTTCACCATATAATTATATTAGTCATGGTGGTATACATTCCATGACTTATACAATACTAGGGGAAAACACAATCTATCATATCCAAGATTCACAACATGATATAATCAGGAAAATCTAAAACATGAAGGGAGGGACTAAAAAGAGAAAACCTTACTCGTTTGAGGAATATTGCTCCTATCTGGTGTAGGAGCACCTAAGTGCTAAAATTCCCTTAACCTATTTTGTCTTGTGAAACCTTCCAGTGGTCATGTAAATACATAAGGACTGGCTTTAGTCCATTTATGTGGTTGTTTAATTATAGATTTTGAAATTTTCTTATCGAAAAGACCTACCCCGATCGACACATCTTACCCTAATGAGGTCACCAAAGTATGGACTGGTTGTATCGGGTATCACCATGAGCGGTTCACACTTACCCCGATGACCCGATAAGTCGTCAGTGCTCGAAGTATTTTTATCGGGTATGGAGGGGAGTAGTTTCAAGTTACCCCAATGACCCATTGAGAAAGAATAGGCGTGGAGTGGTTCAAAGGTCAAATCTGATCCAGTACTGCAACTCCTTCTTCTTCATCATGTGAATTATTTCCTCATCTTGTTGGGGTACTTCATCATAAGAGCTCAAATCTGCTTCACTTCTACTCGAGGCTCCTTAGTTCTTGTTAGTTATTCTTCAAACAATCCACATTGGTGCAAAGATATCAGAGTCACCACCCACAATTTGTGAGATATTTTCTTGCAATACAGATAAATCTTGATAGTTTTTACGTTGAAAAGTGAATTACAACATATTCCCAAGCAACACTTATGAGAATTGACTCAACCAACAAAGATCTATACTGCTACATGCTCATGAATTTCTATGCAGGTGTTCCTCAGTGGATAGGGGATATTTTTGTTTGTTGCCTCATATAGGTTAATCTCAACCACTCTAATCATTTCAGTGCTTACTTAACTAGATATTTTAGATAGTTCCCTAGTAGACTTACCATTTTTTGTTGGTTCCCTATAACGCACTTAGGCAGGGTGTTTTATGCACTATCCTTCATGGACGTAAACCAAGTGAAGCCCTCCAATCATACATGGAGAGGCCAACCTCCAGACTAGGATTTAAAAAACTAAGGGGGGACTTGGACCAACAATTTGACAAGGACATTTTGTTGGCAATCCTTCTACACTTTGGGCTTTGCAAAAGCCTAGGATGGTGTTCGCTCAATGCCTCTGCAATCTTTGCACCACACTTAAAAATGACATTAAAGTAAAGCATACGACCTCACTCCTACAATGGTACTAGAAGAAGAGGGAGAATTCCACAGAGTGGCTACCTCTCAATGATCCTCAACTTGCTTTAGACTGTGAGGAGACGTTTTGATAGACAATGACATATATAGAAAATGAAATAGGATATTATGATAATATCAATGTTATAGCAGGTTATCGATGAACCTATGAGCACAAAGCTATTATATAAAATGATCAAAAGAAACAATCAGTGTCTTATCTATTGGGCAACTAAAATTACAGAATGCATGACTAAAATGCAACAAAACTTTAATCTAATAGCTTTTTTATCTTGAGACAAAACTGCCTTAAAGTGTATCTCATCTATTTAACCCAACCAAAAATACTTATCGATATCCCTGTATGAGCCCCGTTCTATCTGCAAATCCTATCTAAGCAGTTTAACCAACCCCTTAGGTTAGAGCATAAGATAGAAAAAACATGATTCACAACAATGCAAAAAATAAGAAAACCCTTGATCACTCATTTAAAACAAAATAGAGTCATACATTCGGGAAAATAAATTCGGACATAGTTTTCAATCATTTCATAAGCTATTTTATGTTACATATTATATTACATACAACTCCTTTAGGAACCTACCAACGAACTAAGATACAAAACCCATTTTATTTTTATTTTGTAAATTCCTATTACAATCTACTCACTTCACCTAAACCTACTATACATGACCAAGGATTTGAATCCGAACTTTCTTGACACAATTTCTGGACCCTTGTCTCATGGCCTTGATTTCCCTTTTATAGGAATAAGGGAGTAACTAGTTTCATGCCAGAGGAGACACCTGTCACAATATTATAATATTGCTAGTTACTTTGTTACAAAACATTCCTTGGAGTCTCCCAAAATATTTTCCTTGCTAGCGTTCATGATGAAGTAGAACCCAAATTCCTAACTATATTTTGGTAGAAATAAAAACCTTATAGTTTTACCACTATCATCCTTGATGATTCCAGTTTGACCGTGACATGCACCTTTATATATTCAGAGTATTTTCCCCCTCCCAAAGAGCATTGAGATCCCATCAAAGGGTAAAATTGTCCCTCTACTAAAAGAGGAGTTCAAGGCTTCATGCCCAAGATCAGAGAAAATAGAAAGAGGAGGTTGTAGGGGAACATAGAAGCAGGATAAAGGATTGCATCTTGCATGTCATTGCAGAAATGACTGGCTGCCACATCCTGTCCAACCCTATTCATGAGGTTCCTTTGGTTCTCTGCCAGAGAAGAAGCCGATGATATGTCGTGCAGGGCTTATTCTGATAAGAAATTCATTCCAAGCCTCCATCGACTATCCTCCCCACTTCAAAGACTCCATTGACTATAACTATGCTAACTCCAAGAGGGGATCCATCCGGTATCATAGAGCTTAGTGTCACTTCTCGCACCATACTACTCAAAAATTATCTTCATCTAGTTCAATTTTTTTTTAGAAGATAGTAAATTTTCTATTCTTTGTACCAATTAAAGATACCACACAACCTTATTTATAATGAAAATACCTCTCTTGGTGGTGTTCATGCATGCGAAAAAATCATCATTTATGCTTTTGTACTCATCCTTCCAGCAAATAGATTCAAGAAACTATCCATCAAATCAAGAACATCCTCAGACTTAAACTACCAATTCACTGCTTTATAACAAAGTTCACCTTACGTGCACGGTTTTGTTTCTGATTTATTGACCATAAATACTCTACTTCAGAATCCTCTTCCTTTGATACTGAGTCTTTATCCTTTTCAATCTTCTTTGCAATAGTTTCTTGATTTTATGTCTAAATGTGAGAATCTCGGATAGTACGCATCCTATTATTTTGTTGACAGGTCCTTGATCATCTTGTTTCCAGCTAAAAAAAAATCATTCTTATCCTTTTCATCCCTCTAAAAATATTGATTCTCTTTTTGTGGTGACAAGGAAAACATGTCGATGTTTCCACTTTAGGTGTTGCCAGCTTTATTCTTCTAATACGAATCAAACCAACAAAACACCTTTCAAATTGACATTTCATGATTCAATCAACTTTTACCTGCTTTGACTTGTTTTTCTTCTTCCGAGTCGACGGACTTGTCTTCTTTTGTCCTTATTTTCTTGCATGAATAAGAATGAAACGACCACCTTCACCTTTTTTGAAATATGCTCTACATCCATCGTAGATCTGTCCAGGATGCAACATCATGCGATCACCATCGATCAATGTCGATATTCACCTTCCAACGTAGCAAGTCGGCCCTTTAAAAATTGAAGGAGAATCGCATAATCATCCTGGAAGATCCGCTCTGTCAGCTACCATGTTATTAGACTTTCTCAACCTGCTTGGGATACGTGGCGTCGTCCTGCGATGCCACAGTCCTTAATCTCCATGTGTCTTTCATCGCGAGACTATGAGAGCCATCCGATCTGCTCATCCATTATGTCTAGCTTTTCGTAGTTCTCCCAATCTTGTTATTATCCTTCGAGCATGTTTTCCGTATAGTTCATAACACCTCCATCTATTTGAAACACGTGCAAATTCATGGGACTTTTAGTTTCTCATTATTTAATTGTGGAAACATAATCCAAAATATCTAAGTCGTACTTAGGGAAATTAAAATCTGTAGAAATATAAAAGGGGGACCCGACCATAATGCAAAAGACATAGTCTTTCTGGAAAAACTAAAAGGTCAGTAGGAGATAACATCTAGGGAAATAAAGCAGTCCATATTTGATGATGGAATAGATGCTCAAGCTTAAAATAAAAATGGTAACGTGAATTTATAACAATATTGAGGTTTAAAACACAAAATTCACCCGAGAACATATAATCCTAAAAACCCTAAACCCTGAGGGCACAAACAAAGAACAATAGTGATTGAAAATGACCAAAATCATTGTCAAGGACACCAAATTTTGCATAGATATTTTCAAGACTATCACCTAAGAAACACAACTAGCAGTCGAGAATAGGACCATCCTCAATCTCTAAAAGACAAAAAAGGATAACAAAATAAGATAAATCAGTGATCACGGATCAAAGAAATCTAGAGCCCAAACAAGTAAGGGAAAGGAGGAAACCAGGACAACAATCCTTGAAAAACTAAAAAAACAAAAGAAAGAAAAGATAGACAATACAAAATAATAGTAAGAAAAGGAAGGGAGGCCACATTTGTCAAAAAGAAAGATGGGGTGTGATTTGTGAAGGCACAACACAATAGTCTTTTAAACTCAATGTTTTTCTGATAGCCACAAAAGATGAAACCCTAAAATTTTACAATTTGTTCAAGTTTTAATGATTCTCTAGAACACTATATACAGTGCAAGTTTCGTATAAAATTATTTGATAGATGCAAAAGTTGGTATTGAAGGCTCGAGTACTATATAATAGTGGGTATATAATTCTTTATACCATGCAAGATTGGCTAAATATTGTAGACACGTAATATAGTCTAAGTACTTCATGAAGTTAAACGATAGATCAACTATCAAATAATAAAGATATTTTATCAAAGGATAAATTTACAATACATAATTGAGATTAGAAAAAAGTACTCCTTCATTATATAGCCCAGTGTGAGCACATGATTGTATAATGCGATGAAATTTATATTAATCTTATGTCTTGACATTACCATAATAAAAAGTATTAAATTTAGCCTAGGAAACAACAAGTAAATGTGATAGGATAGGACCATGTGACAATTAACAACCCTTGAAATATACCTATGACCTATATGTACCATAGGAAAAATTAAGTAGCATGTGTGAAGAGGAACTTGGTAAAAAACTAGCTAGGTAAAACACTTTTTGGGCACAAAAAATAATCAATACTAGATATATCAGATAATATTAACCAGGACATAACAATTAAAGAAATTGAAAAAATCATTTGCTAACAATTGGATAAGGGTAAGTATATATTATATTAAGATTTCACCAATGTAATTAATGTATGATCTGTGTTGTATCAATTATAAGAAAAATTGAAATGATATAATTTTGTGTTCATATTTTTCTCAAACTTGGATTTATTAGCACTTTATTAATGGTAACCTCCTCTATTTAAGTTCCCTAAAAAATTGCAGGATTCTAGAAAATTGTATCATAGCATTGTAAATTTTACCTCATGCAATTCAATTCTACATAATTTCCTTCTCTTTAAGTTTGATCGGAGAATCCATTCACCTCCCTGTCCATTTGGCTTGCTTCATCACCCCCCCTTTTGTCCTTTTCTAGCTCTGCTAACTGTTTGACTCCTGGATGCCAGTACATCATTCTAGTGTCCCACAAATATGTAGTCTCAATGTTACACCTATGATTGGAAGATTTTTTTATGCCTCCTGTTGCATGCATTGACATCAATTTATCTTCCAAGTTTCATATCTTGCCTTTATAGGTTCATTTTGGCTCTCTAGATTAACTCTATTCAATCGATTCTAGCTCTCTAGAAATTTGACTCTCTTTTCTCTCTTACTGTATTGGCTCTAAACATTTTGGTTTATACTTTTCACTCGAAACTCTATTATTAATATTATTGCTTCATGCTTGAGAGGGTGTTGTGCTTCTTTTTGCTCCTTGAAGCTCTTTGCTTTTGCGTGTGGAAGGTAATTCTCTCTATCTCTCTCTCATCATTAATTCTTTCTTGTTTATCTATTATCTTATCTATCATTTTATCTATCAATCAATCCTATTTGTTTGTGGAGTCGAAAACACCAAAAGAGGGGTCTAACTATGACAAAGCTCTAAAAAATAGCTCCAACATTTTCCTTTCTATTTTCTGTGTAGGTTGCCAAGAAGAGTTATTTTGTTGGATATTTTATCTATGGAATTTTGTATATCTTTTTTTCCTTTCCTTTATCATTTTTACTTCATATTTATAGTCATTGTACTTCCTATTGTATGTTCATCTTATTTTAAAAAAATAAAAAACATTAAAATATTAATTTTCACTTTCTAAGTGATACTTTGTACTCTGTTTATATAGGAAGCTGGTGTGTCTCGTTGTTGTCCACAGCCATAACGTAATACCCTAGATAAAGAGATAACATTACTCAAAAAGTATTTGTCACTTCCTCTTTTAGATTTTGTACTCAGACTATAAAATCTATGAGATACTTGATAGTTTTAGGCTTTGTACTAATCCTAAGTCGAGAGGTTGATTAGTGAATCCCTAAGAAGTTGTTATCTACTTATTGAAGTGATTTTCATTCTCCCCTATACATTTATAATTATCTAGAATTTAATATCCTTCCTTGGATGCTTTCAAGGAATTATTCTAGTGTAGTAATGAGAGGACAAGCTTGTGTTATCCTAGTTTATAATATCTCATTAATATTAAAAGTATTGGCCATCTTAGAACTCTATTAAGAGTTTATCTCATTTTCCTAATTAGTATTTTTTCTCTTTTTGCTTCATGTCATTTTAACCCATTTGAAAAAGTGTAATTTTCATAGTTGTAGTAATTTCAATAGCCTTCAGTTTTATTTTCTCTTTGATTTTACAAATGTTGTTAAAATATACTATATAAATTACAAACATTTTAGATATCCCAAATGATGTTTATCTCACAAGTTGAAAAGTATAGAAAATTCACAAAATGTTAAAATGGAGTAATTTATAGATCAAAATAATTCACTTCATGATTTTTCAAGTTTGAACTTAATAGTCACCTAAAGTCTCTAGAATCCATGTTGTACTCTTGATTGAGAGTTTGTTAATCATAGGTTATTTTCAGTATTTCAAAATTTTAGCGTTAAGTGTTCAACATTAAAGGGATCTCATGTCATAATTACTAGGTGTTTTTAAAACTCATCGTAATTAACAATTTTCTATTTCAATAATTTGGGAACACCTCAAAACATATTTTCCCCCTTTTAAATTATTAGCATTAAGGATGTTTTGTTTTCTTGCATCCATTGGCAGGCCCCTATTAATATGCATTTACAATTTTTGAAAAACTTTAAAATGGAAGTTGGCGTTTTCAGCCAATTTGCATATGGAATATAGCATTTTTTTCTATTATTGGGTTCAAACTAACTAATGTTATTCTAAACTTGCATATTGCATGTTAAGTGTCCAAATATGGGTGAAATAAATAAGGTTTGTTATTAGTTAATTTTTGTATGAATTGTGAGTTGCAACTTAGTGTCAAGACTTAATATGAAGTAGGATTTTGAAGAATTAATATTTTAAATGATAAAAAAATGAATAAATAGAATACAAAGGGAGTTGTCATTCCATAGTATTATTAGATCTTTCAATTTAAACAAAAAATCCAAGTTACAATTATAAAATTTAAAGTTCAATTCTGATTTCTTATAGAATGATAAAATAGTCAAATGTGAATGCTTTCAAAATAAAAAGAATTAAAATTTATAGAGATTTTGGGCTTTATAAATAGTAATATTAAGACAATTATTAATGTAAAAATTTGTGAAAATATCTACCAAATGATTTATAAATGATAAGAGACTAGTTGGATGTACATATTTTTGTTGAACTCACCGTAGGACTAAGTGGGGGCTTGAATCAAACTAAACCTTAAATTAATTTAACTTTAAGAAAACACTAGTTGGATGTACATGTTTTTGTTGAATACATTGTAGGACTAAGAGGGGGGTTGAATTAGACTAAACCTTAAACTAATTTAACTATAAGCAAAGACTAGTTGGATGTACATGTTTTTGTTGAATACATTGTAGGACTAAGAGGGGGGTTGAATCAGACTAAACCTTAAACTAATTTGACTTTATGAATCTTAAACCTCAAACCACAATTATCTTATCTCTGCAATAATAAAACATGAAAACACAAAACACAATAGACAAGAGAACACTAGATTTATGTAGAAAACCCTAAGAGGGGAAAAACCATGGTGATAATCACACTCACAATATGAATAATTTATTAAAATTGATTACAATATTAGACATTCTTAACACCATTGTCCTTACATAAGACTAATTTTGTGTGAAGTTGGGTTATGCTTGGCTAACATTCATGAAGTAAGAGCCTTCCATAGTCCACAAATGTTTGCAGGCTCACATTCATGAAGTAAGATCCTTCCATAGTCCACAAATGTTTGCAGTTCTCATTTGAAGGACAATTCGGAATCATACATCATGGTGGCTTTCAATTCTTTTCTGATCATGAGAACTCTACACTTGATTACTTTAAGTCTCAAAAATAACAACCGATCAAACTTTATGTAGATTTCTTATTCTTATCAACCAAAATTGTATAGCCAAGAGAATGGATGACTTATCCTTAGGTGATCCTTTGGGGACTTCTTTGACTACTACTCCCAAGGATCCCTCCTTGACTATGGATATAGAATTATACCTTCCTATCTTAAAGGTCATGAGTGAACCTTTCCCTCGATAAGGTATCCTCCCTACCAATAAAATTAATATTACTTTAGGATCTTATTTGATTTCTATGGCTAAGGATCCTTTAACATTTGTGTATATAAAGGTAGATCTTTCCACCCCAAAAGGAGTGAACTACAACTCGACAACTAAACCTTCATACTTAGAAAGTCAATATTCCAAGAATCCTCTAAGAATGATAATATCAATATTGGATTTGCATCAGGTCTTTAACATGACTTCGTAAATTGTGATATTAACACTAGTTTGATAAAAAATTATATTAAATTTTTACATAATGTAAGAAATAATTTTTATTTTTTTTAAATTGACATTATATAGTGTGATAATAACAACATTAAATGTAAAATAAATTTTCTATTTCTAAAGGAATAAAATTGTTAATTTTGAAAATAATTTATATTTTTTCTTATTTAATTTATTATATGGACTACAATTTTCTAAAGAAGGAGATTAATCTAGAGATATAAAGTCAAAAAGTGTGAATATCTAACGAATGGGTTTGAAAGGATACAAGAGTACTTGGAAGTGCATGAAATTGTTTTGATATATATGAACATGTCAATTTTTAAATGGCATGTAACGAAAGAAAGACGTGAAAATAAAATTCAAATTAATCCTAAACATTCAAAAAAGATGTGTTATCTGATGAGATTAACTATTGATCTTCCTAACCCAATGTGGCCATAAATATTTAGTTGCAACTCATTATTGAGGATTAAATGCAGAAAGACAAATGTCATGGACTCCAATAAGCTTGAAAATAAAATACTAGAATTCAAAGTTAACTGCATTGGATTAAACCTTGAGTTTATTGAGTCTCCAAACATGAAAAGATTAAACAATCAAATGTCAATATTCTTCAGACATCAAATCTAAAATAATCTTGTGTTGTTAATAATCATAGACACTAATAACCTGTAGGTAAGAGCCTGTCAGCATAATGATTTGTTCCGTGCAAGAATCAAATACTGCCGTTGCCTTCAGGAATGTTGCCCTGCTCTCTTCGTCGCAAATATAATAGGTATAATCATCAACAAGCAAACAGAACATGTTGTTGCATGCTATTTCTACTCTATAGGAATCATCACTAGCGTGATAAAAATCTCCATTTCCTTCCAATACCCATATGTGATCCATCTTAGTGTTCCTAACATAGTATTGAAATAAGAAGGCAGAAGGGTGAAGAAAGATGTATGTTTGGATACATTGTCTGCATGGTATCATATGAGGATAACATCTCATTCCATTCTTTCCACACACTTGTTAATCTCACAAGGCTTCTCCAAACGCCAATTTCCAGCTCCATGGTTGCAGTCCATTCATGTGTTTTTAAATAAACTAAGATATTTACTTAACAAAATTGCATTACTTATCAAATATTTTATCTAAACTTATTTATACTAATTTCAGTATAACTTATTGAAGCAGAAACTGGAAGAAAACCTATTATCTGCTTAGAAATTTATGTTACCAAGGAAACCATATGTATGTGCACTCAAAAGGCACTATCGAACAATTTGGTCCAAGTCTAGTTATTCCTTTGCGAAGTCTTGGATCAATTTCATCAGTAGAGAATTTTCTCACCAGTCGTCGGCTTCCATCATATACATGAATTCCTTCTTCACCATACGTCACAAGCCATCCACTATTGTTAACTGAAATAAGTCCGCAGGTTTTAGGCAAACAGATATCCACTCGACACCACCTCTTCGAATCTCTATTCTCTTCTCCGTTCTCTAATTTCCACACAAACTTCCACTGTGTGTCAATCAAAATTAGCTCACGGACATCACTCCCGACTAAATTCCAATACGTACTAGCTATGCTAAACAAGATATTCTCTAATTCACTGCGAAAATCTTGATATGTATATTTTGAATATCTGTAAATAGCATCTTCTGGCGGCGAAATTTTAGTCCAGCGTCTCTCGGAAACATTCAATTCTACAACCCCTCCATTGCATGATCCATGATCCAACCAGTAAAATCTTCCTCTATGGTAGACCCCCTTCTCTGAAGGCCAAAAGTCATCTGAATCGCCCAGACTAAATTTACAATCTTTCCATGAGTTGGATGACGAATCATAGACTCTAATATCCTGTCGGTAATAGCCTGTCACCATAATGAATTGCTCGGTGCAAAAATCAAACGCTATTCCATAAATTCTGTCGGTGTCTCCAGTAATGCGTGTCCATGTTCCCCTGCTCTCTTCGTCGCAAATATAATAGGTACAATCATCAGCAAGAAAACAGAACATGTTGGTGCATGCTATTTCTACTCTATAGGAATCATCACTAGCGTGATAAAACTCTCCATTTCCTTCCAGTACCCATGTGTGTTCCGTACCAGTCTTCCTAACATAGCATTGAAATAAGAAGGCAGAGGGGGAAGAAAGATGTATGTTTGGATACATTGTCTGCATGGCTTTATATGAGGATAGAATCTCATTCCATTCTTTACACACGCTTCTTAATCTCACAAGGCTTCTTCGTGGGAGCAGCCTTGCTATAATATTCAGCGCGATTTCATCGGGGAGATTTCGCCAAACGCCAATTTCCATCTCCATGGTTGCAGGTTAGGTATACTAGATGGCTAGTTCTTCGTTTTTTCCTACTCGGCGAAATGAATGTTCTAATATACCTCGATCAGCATTTAGTGTGACGTTTCAATTAAGGATGCGATCTCACGTTTCAATGTGGCAGTCCCGCTGCTCGCCGATTCAATGCAGGATATTACATCCCATCAAAGTAGTAAAATTAAACCACCAATTCTTGTGAATCATCTTCCCTCCTCCAAAGTTTTATGCTTTTTGTTCACCTCTAATATATTCAAAGTTGTTGGAGCTGTATCTAATTCTTCACTTATTATCTCAATGTATTCTCATCCACTTTTTTATTATCTTTTGGACCATGTCCAGATTTGAAATACAGGAATATTTGATTATTATATTTTAATGAAAATATTCTGACAATTAAATTTCTTGTTAGGATTTTATCCTTATACATTCCATTCATTTATTTGTCCTTGGAAGAAATTCAATATTGTTGGAGTATTAGGGTTTATAGCTAAGCTCTTTTAACGATGTCCTATGGATAGAATAGTTTCTCTAATTGGATCATTTTTGGAGATACCAAATAGTCCGAATCAGTTTTTTCATTATAGCTACCCAATGTCTATGATGGTATTTCTATTAATTATAGACCATTTTCTTAGCATTTTAACTTGGGCTTAGAGATGAGTTGACTATAAGAGATTTATCTTTGGAATAAAATGTTCAATAAGATTTTCTTGTTTCGAATATGACTGATTAAAAAATATGTGCTAAAACATAAGAGATAAATGCAATTGCTTAAGCAGAATTGATAAGTGGTCTCTCCTAAAATTTTCATTTTAGTATATCAACCTCTGTAAACTTTATAAATGGTGACACCACCCCCCCAAAAAATTCCTGTTATCCAATATGGCTTACATACTTTGAGAGGTACATATTTTAATTCTATAAAAGAACCTTTCTAGTTGAGACCAATAAAAATGCCCCTATGTAGATGTTCATTCTTGTCCTACCTATCTATTATAAGATCCTTTCCAATGTTAGAATTACAATTCCTAACAAGGTTATCACAATCAAGCAACTAATACTCATATCTTGCCATTCCATCATCTATTCTAATATTTTAAATAAATGTATAGAATTTAATTACATTAAATCATAATTTCATTATGAAAAAATATGCTAAATGATTTAGTATATTATAGTCTTCCATAGCTAGAAACACAATTTTTAATAGTTTGGGCTATAAAGTAATAGATATCCCATTTTTTACTCCTACTAAATTAGAATTACAAAGCTTCCAACCTTCTATAATACTATTAGGTTAACATTTTGGTTATTTAAAAAAAAACACTATTACTCCATGAACCTAAATAACAATATAATTACAATGTACAAACTTGTCCTCCCAATAAGAGATGAGTGGGAGTGGGAGTATTCCAAGTGCTATGGTTTCAAGTGGAGAAGATGTTGCATGGGAGGCAGATGAGGAGGATGGTGCTGGAAAAATGGAGGATGTCTTAGTCACATAGGAGGAAGTTTTGTCAAAATGTTGTTCTATTTTACTCATAAGAATGCACAAAATGGTTCTAATACTGATCAATTAGCTTCCTATGCTTAACTAGGAGTGAACTAGGTGTTCTAGACATGAACAATAATAAATAAGAATGCCTCTGATTTTCAAATATGGTGCCACCAAACTAGGAACATTGAGTGGGAAAAATGAAGTCTGAAATTTAGCTATTTTTAGAAACTTTATTGTTAAAATTGAATTCAAAATTTAGAGGGAAAATGTTGCTCAAGAGTTTGAAAAACTAACTACAAATCTTCCACTTCTTGTGTCTTTGTATACTTTAGCTTTATTATCATATTTTTAACTTAGGGCCAAGACTTCTTATTGGCTTCAACTAATTCAACCAACTTTAATTGCATTGTCTCTAGGTGCTTCTTTGTAGACATCATCTCTTGATAACTTGTGCAGAACAATTGTTGTGTGTTTTATCTTTAAAGGATTGAATGACCTCTATAGAAACCTCCTAATCTAGTTTTTTTATTTGTGATAGTCCCATCTAGGTCTTCGATGAAATATTAAACATGAGATAGTAAAGAATGAATTCAAAGCTAATTTAATCAAAAAAATTATCGCGTGGCTTAGTATATTCTTTTATCACTATTTTTATTAGCTGTTATCCATTCTAGACTTGTTTCCCTATCAACGTCCTCAAAAATTCCCTCATTTCATGCAACAATTTCAAGCATATCTTCTTTATTTTTCTCAAAACTGAGAGTTAGTCTTCCCATAAATGAATCAATATTTAGATATTAATATCCTCCTTCCCAATCCCTTAAAAAAAATGATTCAAAACTACTATTTGGCACTACAATTGAAAGCAATCTCATTTTCAATATACATTTAAAATCATTTCTTTTCAAAGCATTCAGTTAAAGCACATAATAATGCATAGTTGTAGAACAATAATTTGTTAGTTGTGTAAACTTGCTAGAAGGTTTAAATCCACTCTAAATAACCTCTTTTATGTTGGAGAGGAAGAGGCACACCCACCTAGGTTCAGTGGAGCCTAAAGTGCAGAGGGATTTGGTCTTTAACCATCCCTATTCGTTGGCCAAGGCCGATTGGACTACTTAAAGATTTGGCAAGTCTTTTGTTTTTCCAATCTATGGTTTTGGGCACCAACAGGTTCAAATATATCAAATCCCAATCCTTCAAACACATGTCTCATCTAGAGTGCCTGCATGCAATTCATTGATGGTGCAACATACTTTGCCTTTGTTGTTGGCTGAGAAACACAAGTTTACTTATTACTTGTCCAAGCAATGAATCTACCTTTAAGAATAAAAGGTCCACCAGTAGTCCTTTTCTATTCATCTACATTGCCTTCCCAATCTACATCAGTAAACACATCCAAAGAGAAATTTCCTTTATAAAGATACCACAAACTACAATCTACTGTGCCTTTTAGGTACCAAAATATCCTTTTCATCGCTACCAAGTGAGTCTCCTTGGGATCATTTTGAAATCTAGCAAATAATCCAACAACATGTGCAATATTTGGTCTGCTATGAATGACATAATGCAATTTATCAATCAGAGACTTGTATTCTTTCTCATCCACAAAAGGTGGATCATCTTTCTTAGACAACTTGCAGCCTGTCACCATTGGAGTACCAACTGGTTTATAATCTTCCATGCCAAATGTTTTCAACACCTCTTTGAAATACTTACTCTAATAGATAAAAATTCCAACATCTAACTATTGGACCTGCAACCCAATAAAAAATGAATATGTCCAATTAGAGACATTTGAAATTCCTTTTGTATCTCCTCAGAAAAATCCATGCATAAGTCATCATTACCATCGAAGATAATGTCATCCACAAATACTTAAACTATCAATACTTTATCTCCATTAGTCTTTAGATATATTTTACTGTCCTTACTAGTACGCTAGAATCCTATCTATGACTGTAGGTCTAGTCATCGCAGTAGCAAAGGTAATGGTGATGATTAAGATCATCTGATGGAAATTGAGGTATTACTAACTAGAAGAAATTCCCTAGAGGAATAGGTGAATATAAAGTTAAATTACCCTTGAAGTGTTTCTTTTGTAGTAACATTGGACACATAGTGGCTAATTTCCCTAACGCTCATAAGAAAGATAAGTTTAGGAGATTCAAAGGAAAAAGAAAGAAACATTGTTATTTTGCAGTGGATGAAGATGTGACCGATGATGAATCAGAAGAAGATGACAATGAGGAGATAGTATTTGTTGTTGTGAAGGAAGATCTGACTGATGAGAAGGCTTTGGTGTTTCATATGGATAAAAATGATGAATGGATAATAGATAGTGGTTTCTCACACCACATGACCGGTGACAAAAGTAAGTTCACATGCCTTGAAGAGTTTGATGGAGATGTTGTAAGATTTGGTAATAACTCTCCCTGCATGGTTAAAGGTAAAGGGTCAATTTCATTAAATGGGAAGAGTAATGAAGATGATGTATTTTGGGTTGAAGGACTAAAACATAACCTCTTGAGTATTGGACAACTTAATGATAAGAGATATCTACTTGAATTCAAAAGAGGAGTGTGCAATATTCTTGGAAATAATGGAGAATTGATTGCTACTATGAAGCATACTAGAGGTAATTTATTTCATTTGAATACTAATGTAAATGATTGTTTGGTCATGAATATTGAAGATAGCTGGTTGTGGCACAAGAGATTTTGTCATGTCAATTTTGACAATTTGATTAAAGCTGGTAAGTCGAGTATTGTTAGAGGTTTTCCCCATCTTATGAAACTGGACAATGTGTTATGCAAGGGTTTTCAGATGGGGAAGATGACCTTTGTATCCTTTAACAATATGTTTTTTTCTTTAGAGAATATTCTTGATTTGGTTCATATTGATCTTTGTGGTCCTATGAGGACTAGCAACTATTTTGGTGATAATTATTTTATGTTCTTTAGTAATGATCATTCCTAAATGATGTGGTTAACTTTTATGAGAGAAAAGTCTAATTCTTTTAGTAACTTTTAAATCATTTAAATCTCTTGTTGATAAAGATACTAAGAAGAATCTAAAATGTTTGAGATCTGACCGAGGAGGTGAGTTTACCTCTGATGAGTTTGTAAAGTTTTGTGATGAACAGGGAATTAAGAGGTAGATTTCAGCACCTAGAACTCCACAACAAAATGGGATAGCATAGAGAAGGAATATAATAGTTGTTGAAGTTTCTAGAACCATGTTGATTTAGGTTGAAGTAACGAAGATGTATTGGAGAGAAGCATATAGCACTATTGTCTATACTTTGAACAAAGTACTTGTCAAAAAAGGTAATAACAAAGCACCTTATGAATTATGGCATGAAAAGACTACTAGTGTAAGCTATTTCAAAATATTGGGGAGAATGTTATATTAAGAGAGATGATTATAATGAAAATTTTGATGGTAAGTGTGATGAAGGCATTTTTATTGGTTACTCTACAAAGAGTAAGTAATTTTAATGTTATAACAAGAGAACTAAGAAGATTATTGAGAGTGATAATGTGAATATAGATGAACTCCTTGAGAAATGTGGTGAGTCCAACAACTATGATAGCAATTCATAAACCTAGAGGATCTGATTAATACTAAGAGGGTGGTGAATCATTATTAACAAAAACTAAAACTTTCAACACCAAAACAGACTTATCTCATATCTAAAAATATTCAACACATAAACCAAATCTTCATAACAGATTTCCTTATCTATTCTAGATAATCATTTCCTCTTATGCAAACTTATTAATCAGATCAGTGGTGAAATTAATATCATATCGACAAACACAATTACCAACTTATTAACTATTTATAATGCTCCATCAATCATATAATCATCAATAGCTGTAACCACTTTAATATCTCCAATAAACAAACATAAACTATCTTTACCAGTTATCAGAAATAAAACATGAACATCACAAGAAAAGCATACCACACATGAACATCATGTTTTTTACATGGAAACCCAAGTAGGTAAAAACCATAGTTGGAATTGGTTCCCACAAATAGTTTGCGCTCTTTCAGAATGTGCCTTGTTAGGAGCGAAGCCTAGTTAGAAGCTTATAATGATGCCATGTTAGGAGAAAACCGTATTTGGAGTCACCCAGTGATGGGATTTACCTCGGCCGTGTTAGAAGCTTTGATTTGTTAGGATCAACCTCTCAAGAGTATTTAGAACTTAGATATTGAGTTACCCTATTAGGGGATTTTACAATGTGAGGCCTGTTAAGACCTACCTGATTAAGGGATTTTAGTTGTTGTAATTGTTAGAGAACAACAGTGAATGATCTGTGTATAGCACTCTATGACTTGCTTTATAAGATCCGATTAAGTTATAAGTTTGTATCTCTCTAGTAGATCTTCTCACACACACTGGTTCAACTTCTCACAATTCTCAAAATCCCTGATAGTCCAAAACATCAACCTTGTCAACATAAATAACTTTTGCAACTAGGTCAGCATCAAAACCCTAAGGCTTACTACATAGATCATTACAAATCTTTACAACTTATGATAGATCATCGTAGGGATCATTACAATCAATTACAAATCAATATGAGTCATAAATCGTCAAAGCAAGTTGATGTAGTACATAGTCAAACCTTTAGCACATTCCCAAGAAATTAATTCTCTAAACGTGCCAAAATATCTTTCAAACTCATCATACGGTTTGTGTTGTATTATCATCAACACGTGAACTTTATGTAGATCACTGCCAAACCAAAAATCTTTAATGGTTAAGAGAATTATTTACTGATCCTTAAACCATTCTTAAACCCTAGCAAAACTTCATTAAAAATTCAAAACATGGCTTCCAATAACCATCATAGGATGGAATTCTGGTTACATACTCAAATCTATCATACAAGCTTATGTATCAAACCACATGCCATGAAACATTTCCAATCACTCGAATCCATCAAAACTTATCTACTTTACTAGTTAAGGTCCTAATTCATAGTCTTTCTAGTAAACTCTGTCAAACGGTCAAATTATCACTCCAGTAGACCAAGTCATTTAGCCAACAAGTCAATTACAAAAAACCAACTGTAAACATCATTAAGCATCAGTTAAACCCCATTTTCATCAATGACAATATAAATAATTGATCATGTCATCTTCCTCTACTGGTACAGTCATCCAGTGTCATGTCATCTTGATGAGTTATGCCAAACATGCCAACAACTTCCACTTTTTGCTCAGAAGTGGGACTCAACTTCTTGTAGCCACCCCAAAAAAGTGCAAAGGATTTGACATTGATCTCCAACTCTTGACTCACACCTCTCTTCAACATCTGGTATCTTTGGTTAACAAGATTTTTTAGTGAAATAACCTTTAGAGATTCCATATCTCAAATTGTTCTCAATATCCATTGCTACCCTATAACCTTAGTATAGGGTTTGAGGATCTTTATCCCTTATTAAATAGCTCAGTTCTTTATCAAATGCCTCTAAGTAAACAACCAAAAACACAACATCATTTGGATTCTAACTTTTAGGAATGTCATCCAATATCCTCGCAAATTTGAGATTAAAAACAAGGAGTAATTCATCCTTTCTTCTTTTAATAGAAATGAATCCTTTTATAGATAAAGTTAGATTAACCCTCTCACCCAATTGTTCCATGAAAGATGAATTGAGATCCTCCCATGAAGAGATAAAACCTGCTAGTAAATACGAAAACTGGTCTTTAGAATTATCCTTTAAAGATTGAACCAAAAGATTCATGCAAATAGTCTCTTGACTTATCTCAAAATATCATATCAAATAAGAAAACCTCTGAAAGTGTGTATGTGTTGATCCTGATCTTTTCCCATTAAAAATTGGTAAATTTTCCCTAACAATAATAGGAACAGGGTTTGGGAAACCCTCAATACCATTAAAGTTTAATGGTCTATATCTTTCAACAGAAAATATTCTATTATGGCTTGACAATGAAAGCATATGTTCCATGTTGACACTGAAACTTTCTTTGGGATATACAAGCAACAATCCATCTATTCAACTATTTTACAATATTAAAATGTATGATTCGGAAACATACTTGACTCACCTTATTACAGACTTTGCAAATAAATTCCAAAAGTATGTAAGAGAATTATTATTATTTCCCTCCTTAGTGATTATTTCACTTAATAGGGAAGTATTTCATACAAATGACTTTCATGAAAATATATCTGACACATGAAAATCCAAAATACCTGGAAGTAGTGCAACAACTGGAAATCAAGTTTGTTGGCTTGTTGTAGCAATAGGTTTCTAGGTTCAAAGGTCAAATCTGATCCAGCACTGCAACTCCTTCTTCTTCATCATGTGAATTCTTTCCTCATCTTGTTGGGGTACTTCATCATAAGAGCTCAAATCTGCTTCACTTCTACTCCAGCCTCCTTAGTTCTTGTTAGTTATTCTTTAACAATCCACATTGGTGCAAAGATATCAGAGTCACCACCCATAATTTGTGAGTTATTTTCTTATAATACAAATAAATCATAACATATTTTACATTGAAAAGTGAATTACAACATATTCCCAAGAAACACTTATGAGAATTGACTCAACCGACAAAGATCTATACACCTATATGCTCATGAATTTCTATGCAGGTTTTCCCCAGCGGATAGGGGATTTTTTTTTTGGTGCCTCATATAGGGTAATCTCAACCACTATAGTCATTTCAGTGCTTACTTAACCAGATATTTTAGATAGTTCCCCAGTAGAGTTACCATTTATTATTGGTTCCTTAGAACATAGTTAGGCAGGGTGTTTTTGGCACTATCCTTCGTGGACATAAATGAAGTCAATCCCTCAAATCATACATGAAGAGGCCAACCTCCAGACCATGTTTTTAAAAACTAAGGGGGGACTTGGACCAACTATGTGACAAGGACATTTTGTTGGTTATCCTTCTACACTTTGGGATTTGCAAAAACCTAGGACGATGTTCCCTTAATTCCTCTGCAATATCTGCACCACACTTGCAAATGACATTAAAGTAAAGCAGATGACCTCACTCCTACAAGGGTACTAGAAGAAGAGGGAGAATGCTACAAAGTGGCTAGCTCTCAATGATCCTCAACTTGCTTTGGAGTGTGAGGAGACTTTTTGACAGACAATGACATATATACAAAAATGAAAAAGGATATTATGATATTATCAATGTTATAGCAGGTTGTTGATGAAGCTATGAGCACAAAGCTATTATAGAAAATTATCAAAAGAAACAATCAGTGTATTATTCATTGGGCAACTAAAATTACAGAATGCAAAATGAAAATGCAACAAAACTTTAATCTAATATCTTTTTGATCTTGAGACATTATCGCCTTAAAGTGTATCTCATCTATTTATCCCAACCAAAAATACTTATGAAAATCCCTATATGAGCCCCATTCTATCTGTAAATCATATCTAAGTAGTTTAGCCAACCCCTTAGGTCAGAGAATAAGATAGAAAAACATGCATCACAACAATGCAAAAAACAAGAAAACCCTTGATCTTACTCATTTAAAACAAAACAGAGTCATACACTTGGGAAAATAAATTCGGATAAAGTTTTCATTCATTTCATAAGCAATTTTCTATTACATATTATATTACATACAACTCCTTCGGGAACCTACCAATGAACTAAGATACAAAACTCATTTTATTTTTATTCTGTAAATTCCTATTACAGTTTACTCACTTCATCTAAACCTACTATACATGACCAAGGATTTCAATCCAAACTTTCTCGACCCAATTTCTCAACCATTGTCTCATGGCCTTGATTTTCCTTTTATAGGAATAAGGGAGTTATGAGATTCATGCCAGCAGAGACACCTGTCACAGTATTATAATATTGCTTGTTAATTTGTTACAAAACATTCATCATAGTCTCCCAAAAGACTATCCTTGCTAGCGTTCATGACAGAGTAGAACCCAAATTCCTAACTGCATTTTGGTAGAAATAAAAAACCTTTTATCCATACCAATATCATCCCTAATGTTTCCATAAGGACTTTGACATGCATCTTGATATATTTGGAGTATTTCCCCCCTCCCAAAGAGGGTTTAGATTCCATCAAAGGGTAAAATTGTCCCTCCACTAAAAAAGGAGTTAAAGCCTTCATGCCCAAGATCAAAGAAAAAGAAAAGAGGAGGTTGTAGGGGAACATAGAAGGACGATAAGGGGTTGCATCTTGCAGGTCATTGTAGAAATGATTGGTTGCCACATCCTCTCCAACCCTATTCACGAGGCTCCTTTGGTTCTCAGCCAATGGATGACAAAGAAGAAGAAGAGGATGTGTCATGTAGGTCTTGTTCTGATAAGAAATTGATTCCAATCCTCCATTGACTATCCTCCCCACTTCAAAGACTCTATCAATTATAACCATACTCACTCTAGGAGGGGATCAATTTGGTATCATAGAGCTTAGTGTAACAGCTCGCACGATACTCCTAAAAAATTATCTTCATCTTGTTCAAAAACTTTCAAGAAGCTAGTGAATTTTCTATTCCTTGTACCAATTAAAGACACCACACAACTGTATTTATAATGAAAATACCTCTCTTGGTGGTGTTCATGCATGGGAAAAAATAATCATTTCTTCTTTTCTACTCATCTTGCTAGCAAATAGATTTAAGAAAATATATCCATCAAATTAAGAACATCCCTAGACTTAAACTATCAATTCACTACTTTCTAACCAAGTTCACCTTACATGCATGGTTTTGTTTTTGATTTCTTGACCATAAATTCTCTACTTCAGAATCCTCTTCCTTTGATATTGGGTCTTTATCCTTTTAAATATTCTCAGCAACAGTTTCTTGATTTTATGTCTAAATGTGAGAATCTCTGATAGTACGTATGATATGATTTTTTTGACAGGTCCTTGATCATCTTCTTTCCAGCTAAAAGAAAATCATTCCTATCCTTTTCATCCCTCTAAAAATCTTCATTCTCTTTCTATGGTGAAAGGAAAACATGTAGATGTTTCCACTTCCAGTGTTGCCAGCTTTATTCTTCTAATACGAATCGACCCAACAAAACACCTTTCAAATCGACATTTCATGAGTCAATCATCTTTTACTTGCTTAGACTTGTTTTTTCTTCTTCCGAGTTGACAAAATTGTCTTCTTTTCTCTTTATTTTCTTGTGTGAATAACAATGAAATGACCACCTTCACCTTTTTTGAAATACACTCTACATCCATCATTGATCTATTCAGCATGGCACATCACATGATCACCATCGGTCAATGTCAATATTCACCTTCCAACATAGCAAGTTGGCCCTTTAAAAATTGAGGGAGAATCGCAGAATCATCTTGGAATCTTCGCTTTGTCAGCTACCATGTTATTAGACTTTCTCAACCTGCTTGGGACATGTGGCATCATCTTGTGATGCCATAGTCCTTAATCTCCATATGTTTTTCATCACGGCATTATGAGGGCCATCCAATCTGTTCATCCATTATGTGTAGCTTTTCATAGTTCACCCAATCTTGTCATTATCCTTCAAGCATGTTTTCCACATAGGTCATAACACCTCCATCTATTCGAAATGCATGCAAATTCATGGGAGTTTTAGTTTCTTGTTATTTAATTGTGGAAACATAATCCAAAATATCTAAGTCATACTTAGGGAAATTAAAATCCATGGAAATATAAAAAATGGGGACCCGACCATAATGCAAAAGACATAGTATTTCTGGAAAAATTAAAAGGTCAGTAGGAGATAACATCTAGGGAAAGAAAGCGGTCCCCTTTTGATGATGGAATAGACACTCAAGCTTAAAATGAAAAAGGTAACGCAAGTTTATAACAAGATTGAGGTTTAAAACACAAAATTCACCTAGGAACATATAATCCTGAAAACCCTAAACCCTGAGGGCACAAACAGAGAACAACAGAGATTGAAAATGACCAAAATCATTATCAAGGACACCAAATTTTGCATAGTCATTTTCAAGACTAGCACCTAAGAAACACAACTGGCAATTGTAAATTGTACCTCATGCAATTCAACTCTACATAATAAGCTTCACTTTAAGTTTGATCGGAGAATCCATTCACCTCCCTGTCCACTTGGCTTGCTTCATCACCCTCCCTTTTTTCCTTTTCTAACTCTCCTAACGGTTTGACTCATGGATGCTAGTGCATCATTCTAGTGTCCCGCAAATATATAGTCTCAAGGTTACACCTATGATTGGAAGAGTTTTTTATGCCTTGTGTTGCATGCATCGACATCAGTTTATCTTCCAAGTTTCATATCCTACCTTTATAGGTTCATTTTGGCTCTCTAGATTAACTCTATTAAATAGATTCTATCTCTCTATGAATTTGACTCACTCTTTTCTCTCTTATTGTATTGGCTCTTAAATTTTTGGTTTATACTTTTCACTTGAAACTCTGTTATTAATATTATTGCTTCATGCTTGAGAGGGTATTGTGCTTCTTTTTGCTCCTAGAAGCTCTTTTCTTTTGGGTGTGGAAGGTAATTATCTCTCTCTCTCTCTCTCTCTCTCTCTCTCACACACACACACACACACACACACACACATCATTAATACATTCTTGTTTATCTATTATCTTATTTATCTTTTTATCTATCAATCAATCCTATTTTCTGTGTAGGTTGCCAAGAAGAGTTATTTTGTTGGATATTTTATTTATGGAATTTTTTATATCCTTTATTCCTTTCCATTATCATTTTTAATTCATATTTATAGTCATTGTACTTCCTATTGTATGTTCATCTTATTTAAAAAAATAAAAAACATTAAAATATTACTTTTCACTTTCTACGTGATACTTTGTACTCTGTTTATATAGGAAGCTAGTGTGTCTTGTTGTTGTCCACGACTAGAACGTACTACCCTAGATAAAGAGATAACATTACTCAAAAATTATTTGTGACTTCCTCTTTTAGATTTTCTACTCGGACTATAAAATCTATGAGATACTTGATAGTTTAATGCTTTGTACTAATCCTAAGTCGAGAGGTTGATTAGTGAATTCCTAAGAAGTTGTTATCTACTTATTGAAGTGATTCTCATTCTCCCCTATACATATATAATTATCGATAATTTTATATATCCTTCCTTAGATGCTTTCAAGGAATTATTCTAGTGTAGTGATGAGAGGACAAGCTTGTGTTATCCTAGTTTACAATATTTCATTAATATTAAAAGTATTGGCCATCTTAGAACTCTATTAAGAGTTTATCTCATTTGCCTAATTAGTATTTTTTCTCTTTATGCTTCATTTCATTTTAACACATTTGAAAAAGGGTAATTTTCATAGTTGTAGTAATTTCAATAGCCTTCAGTTTTATTTTCTCTTTGATTTTATAAATTTTGTTAAAATATACTATTTAAATTACAAACATTTTAGATATCCCAAATGATGTTTATCTCACAAGTTGAAAAATATAGAAAATTCACAAAATGTTAAAAGGGAGTAATTTATAGATCAAAATAATTCACTTCATGATTTTTCAAGTTTGAACTTAATAGTCACCTAAAGTCTCTAGAATCCATGTTTTACTATTGATTGAGAGTTTTTTAATCATAGGTTATTTATAGTATTTCAAAATTTTAGTGTTAAGTGTTCAACATTAAAGGGATCTCATTTCATAATTACTAGGTGTTTTCAAAACTCGTGCTAAATAACAATTTTCTACTTACAATAATTTGGGAACACCTCAAAACATATTTTTCGCTTTTTAATTTATTAGCATTGAGGATGTTTTGTTCTTTTGCATCCATTGGCGGGCCCCTATTAATATGCATTTACAATTTTTGAAAAACTTTAAAATGGAAGTAGGTGTTTTCAGCCGATTTGCATATGGAATATAGCATTTGTTTCTATTATTGGGTCTAAACTTGCATATTGCATGTTAAGTGTCCAAATATGGGTGAAATAAATAAGGTTTGTTATTAGTTAATTTGGTATGAATTGTGAGTTGCAAGTTAGTGTTAAGACTTAATATGAAGACTTAATATGAAGTACGATTTTGAAGAATTAATATTTAAAATGATAAAAAAATGAATAAATAGAATATAAAGGGATTAAATATTCCATAGTATTATTAGATGTTTCAAATTAAACGAAAAATCCAAGATACAATTATAAAATTTAAAATGCAATTATGATTTCCTATAGAATGATAAAATAGTCAAATGTGAATGCTTTCAAAATAAAAAGAATTTAAAATTTAGAGATTTTGGAATTTTTAAATAGTAATACTAAGATAATTATTAATGTAAAAATATGTGAAAATATCTACCAAATAATTTATAAATGATAAGAGACTAGTTGGATGTACATATTTTTGTTGAATGCACCATATGACTAAGAGGGGGTTTGAATCAAACTAAACCTTAAACTAATTTAACTTTAAGCAAACACTAGTTGGATGTACATGTTTTTGTTGGATATATCGTAGGACTAAGAGGGGGGTTGAATTAGACTGAACCTTAAACTAATTGACGTTATGAATCTTAAACCTCAAACCACAATTATCTTGTCTCTGCAATAATAAAACATGAAAACACAAAACACAATAGACAAGAGAACACTAGATTTTTGTAGAAAACCCTAAGCGGGGAAAAACCATGGTGATAAGCACACTCACAATATGAATAATTTATTAACATTCATTACAATATTAGACATTCTTATCACCATTGTCCTTACATAAGACTAATTTTTTGTGAAGTTGGGTTATGCTTGGCTAACATTCATGAAGTAAGAGCCTTCCATAGTCAACAAATGTTTGTAGGCTCACATTCATGAAGTAAGACCCTTCCATAGTCCACAAATGTTTGCAGTTTTCATTTGAAGGACAAGTCAAAATTATACATCATGGTGTCTTTCAATTTTTGTCTGATCATGAGAACTCTACACTTGATTACTTTAAGTCTTAAAAATAACAGCCGATCAAATTTTATGTAGATTTCTTATTCTTATCAACCAAAATTGTATAGCCAAGAAAATGGATGACTTATCCTTAGGTAATCCTTTGGGGTCTTCTTTGACTACTATGCCCAAGGATCCCTCCTTTACTATGGATATAGAATTATACCTTCCTATCTTGAAGGTCATGAGTGAACCTTTCCCTCAATAAAGACTCCTCCCTACCAATAAAACTAATATTACTTTAGGATCTTACTTGATTTCTTTGGCTAAGGATCCTTTAACATTTGTGTATATAAAGGTAGATCTTTCCACCCCAAAATGAGTGAACTACAATCTAGACAACTAAACCTTCATACTCAGAAAGTTGATATTCCAAGAATCCTCTAATAATGATAATATCAATATTGGATTTGCATCAGGTCTTTATCATGACTTCATAAATTGTGGTATTAACACTATTTTGATGAAAAAATATATTAAATTTTTATGTAATGTAAGAAATAATTTTTATTTTTTCAAAATTGACATTATATAGTGTGATAGTAACAACATTAAATGGAAAATGAATTTTCTATTTCTAATGGAATAAAATTGATAATTTTGAACTAAATTAATATTTTTTCTTACTTAATTTATTATATGGACTAGAATTTTCTAAAGGAGGAGATTAATCTAGAGATATAATGTCAAAAAATGTGAATATCTAACGAATGGGTTTGAAAGGATAAAAGAGTACTTGGAAGTGCATGAAATTGTTTTGATATATATGAACATGTCAATTTTTAAATGGCATGTAATGAAAGAAAGACATGAAAATAAAATTCAAATTAATCCTAAACATTCAAAAAGGATGTGTTATCTGATGAGACTAACTATTGATCTTCCTAACCCAATGTGCCTATTGATCTTCCTAACCCAATAAAAATCAATAATAAATAGTATATAATAGATTTTTGCACTATTTTTGATGTTTTAATATTTTCAAACTCAAAGTTATATTACAACAACTAACTTATAGGATCATAGAACCATTAGCACACAAAAACTGATCCCCCTTAAAAAATAATCGAAAACTTTCATCACACAATAGCTATTTATACTAATACGATAAAGCTTCTAGCTATTAAACCAAATAACAGTAGCTAAGCTATTAACCTTCTCCTTAGACCTAATAATCATAGAGTTCATATCAACATTAAACCTATCATAAACATTTGTATAAAAGTCACAAACTAAATAGTTAATCGAAAGGGGTTCACAGACCACACAATTATTCTCAAAATGACAAGTCATAACCTGAAGAGAATTAATAGTAACATAACTAAAAATAACTACTCTTTCTTGAGTAGATTCCAATTTTTCTTTAACCTTCATAGATTTTGAATCCCTTTATCATCCTTGTTCGTGTCCTCCTCCTCATTCATCTCATACTCACCCCTCTTAGCCTTCTTCTTTTTATTCCTCTAAATTCTACCATGACCAAAGATCGTCCCCATAACAACATTGTTCATGATCCCATTAGTAATTTGGCAAAGTGAATTGACAACATCGGATAATTCATTAATCTTCCTATCCTGTTCCTCCTCATTTTTTTGCTCCAGAGTAGATAATATTTCTTTCATTTCAATTAACTAACCCTTTATCTTATAACTTTCATCATGATTGGTAGAAATGGGAGAGCACTTAACCATTTCATCTTCTTCTGATTTGTAAGGGTTCATTAGGCTTCTAAGCAGGGAATCATGTTCAGTTTCTATTTTACTAATTTCATCCTCCCTTTCCTCTTCATCCTTAGGTTCACTATCAAAATTACTACTCTCATTTATCGATTCTGCTTCTTCCTCCATATCCTTATTGGGGTTATCATTCTTCTCTTCAACCTCCACTAGGAAATCATCATCTTTAGGGTTATCCTTCAAATCCTCATCCTCATCAAGTTCATAGATTTCCCGGAGGGGGAAATTAACTTGTTTAAAATAATTTTTCTCATAATTAATTCTCCCTTTCGCCTGAAGATGGACCACCCTTCTTTCCCCCAAGCCATGGTCATAATTTTCTTAATTCTCATTTTCCTCTTCTTTCTCTAAGTTATGTAGCTCTATGTCAATGGTGATACTCAGCCCAACTGAGTCACTACTAGTCTTCTTTTCTTTTCTCGGGGTACTTTTGGGGGTTTCATGCTTTCGTTTATCAGGACCTTAGTATCAAGCAGAGACAATTCGAAGGAGTCCTTTTCAAGAACCACAACCAAACTAATAGAAATGGTTATAAAATAATCAATAGGGTTGAGAGATTTGTGGGTTTTTCAGAATTGGCGGAAGTTTAGGGGTTTTAGCATAAAACTTCTTGGAGATACGAACACTACCAGATATCGAGGAAAGACCGCTAATAGTTGGGGAATGATTAATAGAAATTTTTTACATCAAGTAACTAAGACCTTGATGGAGTGGGGGATTCACCCCATTTTGAATACAGGTTTTAAGGGAGGAAAAGAGAAAAAAGGGAATATTAATTTTTTGCATATTCCTAACATGGTTCAAGATAGGGAAGTGGTACCCATGCACAGTTGGGTACCACCCCTCAAGAGTAAAATGCCTCATAACATAATAACTAACAAGTGGATAGGGTTGAGGTAAAGAAAAATGATCATACCCATTTTGGAGACACACTGGTTTCTCACCCTTCCTGATGAATCTCCTCATAAACGTCTTTTAATCCCCCACACTCTTCCTTTCCACTATCTCTTTGTTGTTCTAAAGACCAATAACCCCCACAATGTATTGAAGAGTAATAGTAAAGGAGATTATACCAACCATGACCTTCCCATTCTGCCAAGAGTAGTAGACTTTAGCAGAGAGATCCTTGTTGTAGCCTTTAATCGCTAAGAAGAAAGGGGTAAAACCTGCTTCATGAAAAATATCCCACAACTCCTTATTATCTCTAAGTCCTTCACAATTTTTTAGGTTCAGTGCATTTGAGAGGGCCCCCATTTCTAAATTGGTATGAGCAGTGGGAACAAAGATTCTATGAAAATGACCAAATCGAAGAATATAAATTTTCCTCCTCCTGCTACATTTGGAAGAAGTTTTTAAAATTATCAAACCATAATTTAATATTTTTGAGGTCCTTGCATGTGTGACATCCGTTGAAATCATTACTCATAAAGGTAGCATAAAAATCTAAGTTTCTCCTTGCCTTTATCATGGAAGCCAAAATTTTCTCGAGTGAAGAGTAATCATCATCCAGAGCCATCATACTCACTTCGGGAAAGTTCTTGTCGACATCATAGACGACATAGGTCATCCGAATAGAAATAAAACCCATGGGATCATGACGTTGAGTAATCTCCAGCCTACATAAGCTCATGTAGGGGTCCACCATATAAAAACCATATTGCAAATAGTCCATCAAGGTACAAAATTTGAAAAAGACAATACTCCAGCCAAGAATATCCTCATCCTGCTATTTTTTTGAACTTTGAATTTTCCTATGAAAAGACCAGCACAATGAGACTTTTAAAAAATATAAGGAGCGCACAAATAAAACAATTTGAATAAATTCAAACAAGGGTATCTATTCAATTTCCTTTCTTAGTTTTTAGGTTCTTTTTTCCTATGCAAGGATTTCTTTCAGCTCTCTTGAGCTATTCTCAAATTTGAAAACATTCCAATCAAACATATTGAGACTTTGATTCGCAATAAGGTCATCCTACATATTACCTTCTCTATAGACATGTTGTATTCTAGTTTCATCAAACAACTCTATCAGCCATTTACATCTACCAGTAATCTCTTTGATATCCCTTGGAGGAGAGGTGACGTTATTGAGACAGTGGACTATGAGTTTTGAATCTCCTTCTAGAATGAAACTTCTTTCGATGATGTCAAAAGACATTGTAGACACATCCAAGCCACCCAAGCTTCTGCCTTGTTGTTAGTAGTAGTACCTAAACCCAATCCATACCCCACAACTAAGAAACCTCTATGATCATGGATCAAACCTCCTTCCCCCGAGATTCTAGGATTACCTTTAGAGAAACCATCAATGTTGCATTTAATCCATCCAACATCTAGGGGTAGCCACCATCATGAGGTTCTTAGGATTATTTTTTGCCAATTTATATTCAAAAAACTATGTCAAATTCCCCAAATATATTTTAGTCTTAGATCTAGCAAAGAGGGAAGGGTTTTGGTGAAGCCAAATTTGCATTCACATTTTCTTTAATTTGATGTATGATTATATTGGCAATAGTTTTTCTATTTCTCTTATCTTCTCTGAAAATCCTATTGTTGTGTTATTTCCAGATGTACCAAGAAAGAAAAGGGTGGGTTTGCTGGCAAATGTTCTTAGCAATATGGTGGAAATAGGGGAAAATTGCCATACCTCATTGAATTCTTTGAAAGATTTAAGTTGCACCCAATAAGTGTTAAGCTTCATCCAAATTTCATCCCTTATTTCATGAGAAAAGTTAAAATGTAGGAATATGTGGTCAATACTTTTAGAGTCTATATAACAGAGTTCACACCAATTGACGAAAGAAAACCCCTTTTATTTAGGTTATCTAGAGTAAGAATTTGACTATGAGTAATAGCCCACCAGAAACAATTGATTTTAGGAACTAACCCATTTATCCATATAGATTTCCATAAATCTTCTCTGTTATTGTTATCCTCCAAAAAGTGATAGATAGACTTTAAAATGAACTTGCTAGAATTACTCCATTTCCAAATCCAATCATCCTCCATGCTAGGAGTGTAAAGAGAGTAGTTAGATACCATGGCGGAGAGGTCAGCAACTTCCTTCAACACTATACTTTTGAAGGATGGGTGCACATCCAGATCAGAGGCGACAAGTATGCTCAAATCAATCCAGGATGCAAGACCCTGGTTCCAAGTTAGGAAGTCATTCACTTGTCCCCCCAAGTGATTGTTTAGAAACTTCTTGATATTGTTTAGATGTGGGAGAGAATCCAGAGGTTGTCCCTACACCCAATTGTCTTTCCAGAACTTAGTATTTATTTCATTACCTATAATTACCTTCCCATTTCTTATGATGTCCTCTCTTGTTTTAGCCACGTTGTTCCAAATGGTTGAGCCCATTGGGAGATCCTCCTAATAAATAATTTTTTCCCCATTGTTACTTGGAAAATATTTATGTTTCAAGATCTTTGTCCAGTTTTTTTGTTCCTCATATAATTCCCAGCCTATATTATTAATAAGTGCTTTGTTAAAGATTTTAATATTTTTAATTCCCAATCCTCCACAAGTGCAGGGTTTGCACACTCTATGCCAAGAGACCAGGGAGAGTCTACCTTTTTCTTCCATACCAGACCACGGGAACCTTTTTTGTATCCTTTCAATTTTATCCACCACCACACCAGGTCACTTGAAAAGAGAAAGGAAATAAATAGGTACATTTTGAAGGCAAGATTTAACAAGTTGAATTTTTACCTACCAAAATGAGAAGTTTCCCTTTCGAAACAACCATCTTCTTTTGAAATCTGTCCAGCAAGTCATTCCAAAAGTTCTCACCAGCGTGCTTAGAGAACAAGGGTAAACCAAGATAGGAATCCAGGAGAGTACCAATTTTGAAACCAAGAATGGATGATATTTTATCTTGAAGAGAGGGTTTGACTTTTAGAAAAAATAACTTTTTTTAACAAAATTAATGCATTGGCCAAAGATAAAATCCACCCCAAAGATGATATTATCATCAAAAAATTATTGATGACTGATAGGGTTTAGGGAAGAAGTAGCTTTGAAGCCTTTGAGAGCACCCTCGCATTTAAGTTTTTCAAAATTTCTCATTAGCACTTCAACAACAATAATCAATAGATATGGTGAGAGGGGGTCATATTGTCTTAGCACTTTACCACAGGAGAAGTAACCCTTGGTACACCCATTGAAAAGGATCGAGAGCCCAAGGATACAAACACATTGTGCAATCAAATATAAGAATTTACCATTAAAACCTTATCTACTAATAAATTCAAGGAGAAGGTCCCAGGAAACATTGTCATAGGTTGTAGAAATATCAAGGTTTAGAACCATTAAAGGTTTCTTGCTGCAATCCATAGAATGAACAATTTCATGAGCCACCATGAATGCATCAAGAATATGTCTTCCTTCCACAAAGCCATTCTGGTTCTTAGAGATTATTTTATCAAGCAAAGGTTTTAATCTATTGACCATAGTTTTGGATATAATTTTATACACAGTATTACATAAACTAATATGCTTGAAATATTTGGTGGAAATCGCATTGTCATTCTTTCGAATAAGAGAAAAAAAGGTGGCATTAAGTTGTTTAAGGAGATTACCTGATTTGTAGAAGTCTCTGACAACATTAAATAGGTCATTCTTGACAATATCCTAGAAGTCTTGAAAGAAAGAAGGAGGGAACCCATCCGTGCCTAGGGCCTTGTTAGGAGAGAAGGATAACAAAGAAGTCTTGACCTCCTAAATAGAAATTCTTCTTTTGAGGTCCAGGAGATGCAAATCATCAAAAGCTTTCGGTATAATTTCTAGCATGTTGTTCATATCCTGATTCATCTCTTGGGTCATAGGAATCTTTTTTTTTTTTAAATCAATGAAGAGATTTGATATCTCCTCATCATCATCAACCTTAGATCCATCATCTCTTATAAGATATCTAATTTTATTTATGCTTCTATTTTTTAGAGTTGACTGATGAGAAAGCTTTATGTTTTTATCCCCATCCAAGAGCCACTGGATCCTCGACTTCTGTTTCCAAAAAACTTCTTTTCTATTCAGTCCAAGCTACTTATTTCTGATATCAAATTCCTCCTTGGAATTTTCTTCCAAATCCTGTTGCTCTTCCATTTTAGATTGGATAGCTTGAAGATCACCGATTAAGGTCTTCTTCTCCTCAGAGATATTACCAAAAGAATATTTGTTTCATCCTTTAACTTTTTCTTTGAGAATCTTTAGCTTCTGGGTAATGTTAAACATCGGTGTGCCCACAAAAGGAGTGTTCCACCATTATTCAACCAATCCTATAAAGTTTTTATGTTTAGCCCACATTATTTTATACCTAAATAAGTAGGGATTTCTAGTCCTCAGTTCACCCATTCTTAGGATGATACCATTGTGATCAGATCCTCAACAAGGAGAGGATTTGAGGTAGAAAGAGTCTAGGAAGCTCCAATTTGAAGAAATTAGGAATCAGTCAAGCCTTACCCAAATAAGATGATCTCCATATCTTCAATTAGTCCAGGTAAATTTAGAACCATTGAGAGGTATATCCAAGAGACCAAAAGAGGCTATGAAGTCAGCTAATTCACTCATACTCTCTGAAAAATCTTCAGTAACACCAACTTTCTCTGAGGGATAGAGGGGAGAATTGAGATCTCCGGCAATCATCCATAAGTCATGTAAATCCCAATATCAATCTAGGAATTCATGGATCTCTATAATTGGGCCCTAATACTATGAACATTAGGAGCCTACACATTAACCAAGGTCAATTGTAAATTAGACTTGATGTTCTTAATTTTGATAATGATAGAGTTCTTGTCAAAAGAGACCATGATGCATTCCATAATATTGGGGTTCCAGAGGGTAGCCACTCCCCCCGAGGCACCAAAAGAGTCACTATTCAACAAATGGGGTGAGGGCCAGAAAGAGTTTACAACTCTCTAAAAATTTTCTTTATTCATCTTAGTCTCCTGAATCATAAGGATATCCACCTTCTATTTCACCAAAAGACATTTCAGCATATTTTGTTTTATGGGGCTATTAAGGCCCCTCACATTCTAGGAGATAATAATCATGGAAAAATAGATCTTAGAAGCCCTACTCACCTAAATAGGGGTGAATTCCATCAAATTAGGATTAGTTTCTCTTTTTCTTGTTATGTGGGACTCCATCCACAGTTTGTTTCTTACCTATAGCTACCTCCTGTTCCACCACCTTCTATCTAGAGTCCACCTTAGAGAGTCGACCCTATTTGTTGTTACCCCCCACATCAGCTTTCTTCTTCTTCTTCTTGGTGGGCACTTGTTCCCATCCCTTGTCTTCTATCTCATCCTCTTCAGACCAATGTTTTGACTTTGTTGGTGGTGAAGTAGTAGAAAAACCTAGCATCTGTATATTTTTTCTATGTTACCAAAGGCACCATTTATCATTTTCTTGGGAGTTACCATCAAAGTATTCCCAACCCCTAAACATACAGTTGGTAAGATTGGAGGAACATTTTCTTTTGGTATATTTTTCTTTTTCATTCCATATTTAGTATTTTGTTCTTTGTTCTTCTAGTCATTGTTTTCCAGTTGATTTAAGTTAATAACAAACTCCTTGGTACCTGGGGAGATATAACTCCTGTCATATTCAGAGGTAAGATGAAGAAATGGACCCATGAAAGTCATCTCAGAGTCAGAGGTAGAAGCTAAGAGATCATGCAGATTATTTTTCTTCTCATTGTGAAGATTAGAAATAATCTCCTCATGAGAGGGGGCTTCAAAATTTTGAAGTACATCAACAAAGGAGGGGTCATCTTTTGGGACAACATTAGAAGTAGATGAATCCTTCTTATTTTCATTCTCTCTTTGAGGATCCTTCACATAGTTGGAAGACATTTGTTGTTTCTTGTTTAGGTTTATTTTACATGCTGAACTCAGATGTCCATATCTTCCATAGCTTTGGCAAAAGGTTTTCGAGTTCTCATATTCAATTTGTTGCACCCAAGATGCAACTCTATATTGCAACATAATATTGGTTGGTAAGACTATGTTAATGTTTCTGGGAAAATAGAAGCCTAGAATTTTCACTGTGTTACACTATTAATAGCAAGGTACAGACCAAACATGTTCGCAGTCCCTTTAATAATCTCAATCTTCTAAAACTCTAGAGGGAGACCCAACAAGTGAATCCAAGTTAGAGTCATAGAGCCAATCTCTGAGAATAGGTCGAAGTTTGGTTTCCATTTGCATAGCAAGAGGTAGTTTGAAGAGCCAAAAACCTAGGGTCCCTCCATGAGGACATGAGCCAGATTGACTTGATTTGTGAAGCTAAAGAGGAAAAGTCCCTTGGCCATGGTAGTAGAAGAGACATTCCCTTTTAGCTTCCATTTAGAGGATACCCATGTTTTCACCAAGCCAAGAGTTGGATGAAAAACAATAAACATACCCACCAAGGATAGGCTTAGTTCAACAATAGGTGTGTTGACCAAAACATCAGGGATTTCAAATTTATTCTTACTGACAACACATTTTGTCAAGGAAGAAATACCTTCTATAACATTCACCATTTTTGTAGAGCTTTCACCTTTAAGTTTATCTGCATAAGTCCCGATTCCAGTTTTGCAAAAACAGCATGATGGTACTAAGGAGTAGGGATACGACAAGATGAATCTACCGCCATGGGGTCTTCTAAAAAAGAGGATTCAATGCATGGGCCATGAGAAAGGGGACCCAAATGGGTCCCATTCTAAACCATAGGCATAAACCTCCGTAGCCTTGACGAGGCAATGGACATAGAGAACTAAGGAAACTGGCTTAGAAAAGAGGAGGGAAGTCAGTGACCCACCATGGAAGTTACATAGACCTTTTCTCTTTTGTGGGAATTCTTAACAAAGTTGGTAATCTATGCTCTCTAGTAATTTCTCTGCAATGAATCTCATGTCATCAACCAATATATACTGCACATGTGATAGTTCTTCTTGAAAAGTTGTTAGTCTTGTTCCTTCTAGTTGAGTAAAATCTCTTATTAGAATTCTCAACTTGGAATGAATAGTCGATGCTCCTATGTTGAATGTTGCAACTCTAGTAGGTGCTAGAAATTCAAGGGGAGATTGATTAGGCATTGCTGCACTTTTAAGACTTTCACTAATCACACCAATTAGATATGACTTTCTTGTTCCTTTTGTTTCTTGAATTAGCATATACAATGGCATCCCATTTTCATTCATATGATTTGTGACATAATATGTTCAATGTTTTATTTTGTTTGTTAGCCAACCTTATATAATTGATATATATCATTGTCTATAAGGCATCTCATTTTCATTCATATAATTTGTGACATAATATGTTCAATGCTTTCTCTTGTTTGTCAGTCAAGCTTGCATAACTAATATATATCACCATGTATAAGGCATCTGTTCTCTCCCATTGTATTTATGAAATTGATTGCCTGAGCTATGTATTCATTACTTTGATATTCACTAGACCAATCTATTTGTCTATCAATATGCCTTCTTCCCAACATATATATTTCTAAGAGTTGCCTTATATCATGATGATATATCCTAGATATGATTTCCCATTCATGCTTTGTAGTATTTTGATGAACAATGTTGATGTAGAGGCCTACCCAAACTCCTAATTACAAGCCCAAACAAGGTTAGGCTAGTGACCCCCCTAACTATAGACAAGGGTCCTGCAAGGAAGGACTCTACACCTTGGATGAAACTACACACACATTCACTAAGCTTAGGCCTACTCAAGATGAGTAAAAGACTTCAACTCCTCAAAAATTATTTACCAGTGACCTCTACTCCTTGGAATTTTGAATTTTCTGAACACATGTCATTTAAGGACTCTTTCACACACTAGTTTTGGTTTAGGGAACCAATTCCTTATACCTCCTTTGTAAACCTAGCCCCTTGACTTCTAGCCCTATTTGGTGATAGTATGGACCTTAACTTCAAAATTTTCAACACACCCATACAAAAAAAAATAATTTCAAATGCCCTTTTGGAAGCTGTACTGATCACCAAAATGGGTTGGTCAGATCTACAATTACAAGGTCTTCTCCCTTTAGAGGCTAAGAGACCTAATAAGGGAAATTAGCCCTATTTTCCAAAGAAACTACCTTTACCGGTACACCAAATGGAAACTCAATTCCATGGGAATGTAGGGGGTAGTTATAAACCTTTAATTTAGGGGTTACACACTTGGAATCCACCACTATGAAAACTTATGATGATTGTCCAAAAACTTGTCCTAGGTAGTCACATAGAGATGCCTACCTAATCTTGCTCTTTTCTCCACACAAAAAAATTTACCCTACTACACACCAAGAAAAAAATAATGTAAAGAGTATTATATTGCATCCCTCCAAAGGAAGGGTCTTCTAATGGTTTGGAGTGCAGGATAAGGCCATTTTTGTTCAAAACCCTCTCCAAACCCTCAATTTCCAGGTTACAATCAAAAGGATGGGGGGTTCTCTTTACTCCAGAATATTTAAGACCTCAAACCACCACCAAAAGAAATATATTCCATATACCTATCTACTCCATGGATGGTGGGTTTCCAATCAATCCGTACAGAAATTTACAACTACTGCAAACACATAATTTATGGGAAAACTATAGTATTTTGTGTATTATTGATTCTAAAACTCCAAATCCAACATCAAAAACCTTGGGAATTGTGCCCACAGGGATTATACAACTCTCAAATGGTTTCCCATTAAATTTGGAGTAGGTTGGAGCCATTGAAAGGCTTCCCCCAACTGATTTATAAAAAGTTGCACTTTTGCACTCAAAAGTTGCATTTTTGCAATTTTGCACAAAAAGTTGTCATACTCTCTGAGGTTGGGATACACTCTTTAAGGTTGAGCATAGAAAACTACACCTTTCTCTAAGGTTTCACATAAGGTTGTCATACTCTCTAAGGTTGGGCATAGCAAACTGCACCTTTCTCTGCAATCTCCTTCATGAACTATTTACCTTCTACTATAATCACTCTTGTATCCTTCCCTTTTGATTCCATCTCTTCCTCTATTAGAGGTAGGATTTCTATCACTTTCCCATCTTTGGTGATTGAGTAGGTGTTTCTCAACCCATCATGATGAGATTTCAAGTCATACTGTCATGGTCTCCCAAACAAGAGATAGCATGCATCCATTTTGGCTATGTCAAATAATAATCTATCCTTGTAAGATCCAATATGAAACTCCACCCAAGCCTACTCTTCCACCATTGCTTGTTGACCTTGGGTGAGCCATGAGTCCTTATAGGGGTAAGAGTGAGGTAGCTTCCTAAGTTTAAACTTTTCTACCATTTCAAGTGATACAAAACTTTCAGTGGATCCAGAGTGTATCATAACCTTGCATACCTTTCCTCCTACCTTGCAAGTGGTTTTCAAAAGATATTTCCTTTGTGTGGGCTCCTTATCAAGTACCTTCATCATGGTTACTGCTCTCCTCATCATCAGAGCCTTTCCTCTTTCAGGATAGCCATAGCTATTAAGAGCATTAACATTTTGATAAGTGTTTGCACTTGCCACACTTTGACAATCAGATTCCTGCACCAAATTGCTTCTCCTTTCTCCCATGGAGATAGAAGCCTTCTACACACATCTATTGGTGATGGGTTGGGGTTTAGGATAGACTGCCCTAGTATATTCTCTTGGATCATTTATTTGGATCACTTGGTGTTCTCTAAATACCCTAGGGTCTCTAGGACTTCCCTTTGCTTGGGGAATCCCTTGACCTTGCCCAATCCACCCACCAATGAGTTGTAATGCTGCTCTAAAGGTCTCACCTACTCATGAGACTCAAGTTCCCTTACTATGGCTAATAAGGGCCAATCTTGTTCTACACCTTCCAAGGTCTTAGCAAGGTTGTTTCAGGTCTATTTCATGATCTATCCACCCATTCATGAGCCCCCAAGAGGTTTTAAGATTTGAACCCCTTACCGATTTCACCATTTTGTGTGTTTCCTACAAAATAGGGCTACAAGGATTAGGACCAATTAGGCCTCCTAACCAGTCTTCTAGGGCTCCCTCTCATAAATGATGCACAAACAACCCAATATCTCAAAAAGGACTGCCATTCATTTGGCAAAGACTCTAGGATTTTCTAGGTTTTAGGCCCCCTAGTGCCCATACTATGTCCTTGGTGGATTTTAAGGGTTTTGAGGGTTTTTGTGAGGGTTTCTAGGGTCTGTCTGGGTCATAGTGAGTATTTTGTGTTTTGGTGACCTTGTTTGTATTGGTGGAGGCTCCTCCTTCACACCAATGAAGCTTAACTCACTCCTCTATAATTCCTCCAAATGATGCATTTCCCACTATACAACCTTTCTCTCCATGACCTCTCCACCAATAGCCATTCCTAACTGAGCACTGTCCAGTCTTGCCTAGGAATGGGTATTTGATTGGCCTCCTTGCATTTACAAGGGCCCTTCTTTCTTGGGACTATGTTAAAAGGTCTTCACATCCATTCCCCATGGTTTCATGGTGGTTCCACAATGGGGAATGCAGTCAAGACTTCATTTACTCAAACCGGTCCAAAACTGGATAGTAAAACTGCAATTCACAAACTATTTACAAACACACTCTACCAGTAAACAAAAAGATAATCTAATCACTCACAATGAAGATATATACATTCAAGAAGACATTCCACATAGGTTTGATCACAAATCAATCCATTAGTTTTCTCAGTAACTTCATTCAAACACACTGGTAACTCAAAAATAGTCACAGTCAGTACAATTTGCTTGAGCCGTACAATCTCTGACAACCAACCCTTTAACTTAGGGTTTAAAACATCTTATACTACCCATACCTTGGTCAATTTTCCACATTTAGGGTTTTCCACGGTAACCTAATGATTTTGACAACATGGTGGAAAAGTTGCTTGACAACTTTTAAAAGTTGTCATGCAACTTTTACAACTTTTGAGCAACTTTCCCAATGTTGCTCTTCATGACTCCTAGACCCTCAATGGGCCAACCTAAGAACACCACCATGATATTAAGGACCCTTAAACACCTCTAGGACACATACAACCTCCACTTTCAAAGCCATCACAATTTTGACTTATGACCCCTAAGATCTCCTCTAGGACTCTATCTAGGACCCATGAGCACTTGGGTCATTATTTTATGTACAATGGCTTCTAAGAAGCATAAAACCAATAAGATAAAGAAAGAGAAGGAGTTTGGAAGGGTGCTCCTACACCATACTCCCCCTCTGCACCCAACTAAGAAGTAGAAGAAGAAATGAGAGCCAGGTCTATTCCAAGTGTCTTGAACCTACTCTCCTCCATCCATGTAGCTTTAGATACCAATTGGCCTACCCATTTAACTAAGTGCTCCATGTAGATCTGGTGTCTAGTAGACTTCTTCATCCTTGATTCCAATATCTCCTCTGCTTTAGGCTTCTTGACTTGAGGTAGGGTATTTACATCCAAGTCTTGTAATACCTTAGCTTGGTTCGCAATCTACCCTCCTATCTCTCCCTTGTACATTACCAGATCAACAACATTGAAGACTAGTGAAATGGCTAAGTCTGAAGGTAAATCAACCTTATATGCATTCCCACCATATTTTTCCAAAATTTGACAAGGTCCTACTCTCTTCATCTATAGTTTGGTAGGCTTACCACTTTGCATCTTGGCTTTGCTCAAATGTACCATCACATAGTCATCCACCTTGAACTGAACTTCTCTCCTTTTCTCATCTACTTTGGCTTTCAGTTTGTGAGTGGATTCAAGGATGGTCTTCTTAACTTTCTCTTGAACTTCCTTGATGGTTTGGGTGAAGTGTTCTGCTTGCCCACTCTTCATCTCCAAACTACTCAGATCTCTCAACTCACATACTCCCCTTGGATGTCTGCCATACACAATCTCAAAAGGGCTTCTACCAGTGGTTCTATTCACACTATCATTATATGCATACTCTTTCTTGAGGAATGATAAGGTCCCATGTCTGACCATACTCCTTAGTTAGACATCTCAACAAATTGCCTAACACTCTATTGATGACTTCAGTTTGACCATCGGTTTATGGATGGTAAGCTAAGCTAAATGACAAGTTAGTTCCTAGTCTCCTCCATAATGTATGCCAAAAATGACCCATGAACTTGCTATCCCTACCTGAAATAATGCTTAAAGGGAGTCCATGAATCCTAACAATCTCCTTAAAGAAGAGATGTGCAACATAGCTAGCATCATGTGTAGTCTTACATGGTATGAAATGAATCATTTTGGAAAATCTATCTACTACCACATAGATGCTATCCATACCTGTTTTAGTCTTTGGAAGTCCTACTACAATGTCCATGCTTATACATTCCCAAGGTCTATTAGGAACTGGCAATGATTGATACAAACTGACATTGCTTGATCCACCTTTAGCTCTTTGGCATACACCACACTGCTCTACATACCTCTTCACATCTCTTGGCAACTTTGGCCAATGGTAGTACCTCTGTACTAGATCTAGGGTCTTATTTATCCCAAAGTGTCCACTCAAACTGCCATTATGTTTCTCTTGGATGAGGTTCTCCCTCATAGATCCTCTAGGTACACACAACTGGTTACCCTTGAACAAGAGACCATTTTGGAGAGTGTAGTCTGCATACTCGCCATGGAAATGGTTCTCAAACTCTTTAAAAACCTTGTAAGCTGATGAGAAGTCTTCATCTCCTTCATAGAGGTCTTTTGAAACCTTTTATGCCTATGCTCTGCAACTGTAATTCTTGAACAGTCAACAACTTCCTGCTCAATGCATCTGCCACCTTGTTAACTTGCCCCTTCTTATGCTTGATGGTGAAGGTGAAGGATTGGAGATACTCCATCCATTTTAGATGTATATTTCTTAGCTTCTCTTGAGTGTTGATGTAACTCAATGCCTGATTGTTTGTGAACACTACAAATTATTATGGGAGTAGGTAATGTCTCCACTTCTTTAGAGACTAAACTAAAGCATATAGCTCAAAGTCATAGGCTAAGTATTTCTTCTTTGCTTCATTAAGCTTCTCACTGAAAAATGCCACAAGTCTTCCCTCTTGACTCAACACACCACCTACAGCAATTCCACTTGCATCACACTCCAAAGTGAATAGCTTATCAAATGTAGGTAGGAGAAGGATAGGTTTTGTGGCTATTTCTTTCTTTAAGAATTGAAATGCTTTGTTAGCCTACTCTATCCATTTAAACTTAGTTTTAAGACCTCCTTTTATGGTGTCAAGGACTGGTGCACATATGCCACTGAAATTCCTCACAAACTTCCTATAGAATTGGGCTAATCCATGGAAGTCACATATGTCCCTGTCTTCGGTGCAGGCCAATTCAAGATTGCCTCCATTTTGCTTGGATCCATCTTCAAGGTTCCTTTAGACACCACAAATCCTAAGTAAACCAACTCTTGCTTAAAGAAGTCACACTTCTCTAGATTGATGGATAGCTTCTCCTCATGCAACCTCTCTAAGACTAACCTCAAATGCTCAAGGTGCTCCTCTTTGGTTCTACTATAGATGAGAATGTCATCTAGGTACACCACAACAAATCTGCCTCTGAAATCCTTCAACACTTCATTCATCAACCTCATGAAAGTGCTTGGAGCATTAGTAAGCCCAAATGGCATCACAATCCATTCATACAATCCATCTGTGGTTTTAAAAGCAGTCTTCCACTCATCACCCTCCTTAATTCTTATCTGGTGATAACCACTTTTAAGGTCTAGCTTGGTGAAGTACATATCCCCTCCTAGACAGTCCATTAGATCCTCTATTCTAGGAATAAGAAACCTATACCTTATGGTAATCCTATTGATTGCTCTTGAGTTAGTGCAAAGTCTCCACTTACCTCCTTTTTTGGATGCTAGCACTACCAGAACTGCACATGAGCTGATGCTTTTCTTAACTAACCCTTGGTCCAATAACTCCTGCACTTGCCTTGCTACTTCCTTATTCTGATTAGGTGTAAGCTTATATTTAGCCTTGTTAGGTAAGGCTGCACCAAGAACAAAGTCTATTTGATGGCTAATAGACCTTCTAGGTGGGAGTGTTGCAGGTGCTCCATCACTTACTATGTTCTCATACTTTTGCAACACCTATTTTATCTCCTTAAGTACCTCTATCTGCAACTTACTCTCCTCCTCTTTAGGCTTTACAAAAATGGCACATCCCACTGTCTATTCCTCATGTAGCAAGTGTAAGAACTCTTTACTAGTGTTCAACAAGACACTAGGTGTTCTTGAGCTTCCTTCATCATCTTTTGTCAAAGACTGAATCTTGAAGGTTTTGTCATCCTTCTTGAAATAAATGGAGTTCTCTCCTCCATCATAGATCATCTTCCTATCAATTTGCCAGGGTCTTCCTAGCAGCAGATGATAAGCATCCATGGGCAACACATCACAAAGGATCTTATCCTGATATCCTCCAATAGTAAATTCTACACAAGTCTGTTCATTGACAAGCACTCTTTGTCCTTTGTTCAACCAAGTCACCTTGCAAGGATTAGTGTGGGGTATTCTTGTGAGTTTCAACTTCCTAACTGCCTCTTCTGATATGATGTTGTCAGTTTAGCCTGAATCAACTATCACCTTGCACAATTTACCAAGAACTTTGCATCTCACCCTAAATAATGCTCTTCTATGTTTGGGTTCTTCCTTAACCGGTTGTCTAATCAAAATCCTATTGAACATTAGATTCTCACCAATTTCTGATTCAATCTGGTCCACATCCAATGTCTTGCTGCTTGAAGAGTCTTCATGTGCATATGCAACTCTCTTTCCACTATTGGATAATGTAGGCTTGTCAGGGCACCTATATGTCGGGTGTCCCAATTGTCCACATTTGTAACATTTCATGGTTGCAAAGTAAGAACTACCTCTACTGGTACCGCTACCCCTTTTTGAACCACCTTGTGCACCTCTTCCTCTAGTTTGTCCTCCTCTAGGATTGGTTTCACTGCCATGCTCAGTCAACTTGGCTTCTCCTTGGTTCCTCTACTCATTTGACTTTCCTTGATAACCTCCTTGGTGATTCACTTGGTCTCTACCTCTGCCTCTACCCCTGTTATTGGAGTCTCCTTTCCTCTTGTTCCTCTCTTCTACCTTGGCAGCAAGCTGATGACACTTTTGGACAGTAGTAGGAGTCCATAGACTTATCTCCTCTTGAATGTTCCACTTTAGGCCGCTTAGATACCTAGCCACCTTAAAGGATTCATCTTCTTGGACTTTGGACCTAAGACATAGCTTTTGAAACTCCTCTATGTAGGAGCCCACATCAAGATCTTTTTGCTTCAATCCTTGTCTCTTCTTATGAAGTTGGACTTCATAATCCTCTGGTACGTAGTTCTCCTTAACCTTACTCACCATAGCTTTCCAATTATCAATAGGTAGCTTTCCCATACTAACTCTCTCTTCTTGTAGGTACTTCCACCATGTCAAAGTTGCTCCCCTTAATCTTGATTTGGCAACTTTAACCTTCTGAGCCTTTCTCACTCCTTCACACTCAAAGTGGTTTTCCATGCCCTCAATCCATTCCATAATAGTGTCTATATCCATTCTTCCACTGAAATATGGCAATCCTTCAAAAGCTTTGGTGTTCAAAGCCTTGATAGCCTTTACAAATGGTTCTTCATTGAACAAGGGATTTGGTTCAGGGATAATGTCATCTATGTCTATAGTCTTCTTGCCTTTACCCTTGGTGTCTTCATCCCAAGGTCCTTGTGTCCTCTCATCCACCACTTCCTGCAGTTTATCCCTTCTCTCACTCACAACTTCTTCAAGGAGTTTGTTCTTCTCCTTCTATTCTTCCACTTCTCTAGCCAGCTCTGCATTAGTGACCATTCTTCTCTCCCATACTGATTCACCAATATATAGAGACATACATAGTCCAACAAATCTTTTACTTTCTCTAAAAACAATCTGATGGGTTGGGGTTTGGGATAGACTGGCCTAGTCTATGCTCTTGGATCCTTTCTTTGGATCACCTTGTGCTCTCTACACACCCTAGGGTCTCTAGGACTTCCCTCTTCTTGGGGAATCCTTTGACCTTTCCCAATCCACCCACCAATGAGTTGTAATGCTGCTCCAAAGGTCTCACCTACTCATGAGACTCAAGTTCCCTTACTATGGCTAATAAGGGCCAATCTTGTTCTACACCTTCCAAGGTCTTAGAAAGGTTGTTTTAGGTATTTTTCATTGTGTATCCACCCATTCATGAGCCCCCAAGAGGTTTCAAGATTCTAACCCCTTACCGATTTCACCATTTTTTGTTTTTCCTACAAAATAGGGCTACAAGGATTAGGACCAATTAGGCCTCC